>NW_022263197.1:0-35000 GCF_002021735.2 Oncorhynchus kisutch
GAGAGAGAGACGGAGTCAGGGTGAACACTCGAGAGAGAGAGAGAGACAGAGTCAGGGTGAACACTCGAGAGAGAGAGGAGACGGGAGTCAGGTGAACACTCGAGAGAGAGAGAGACGGAGTCAGGGTGAACACTCGAGAGAGAGAGAGAGAGAGAGAGACGGAGTCAGGGTGAACACTCGAGAGAGAGAGAGAGAGAGAGAGAGAGAGAGACGGAGTCAGGGTGAACACTCGATGAGAGAGAGAGAGAGAGAGAGAGGGAGTCAGGGTGAACACTCGAGAGAGAGAGAGAGAGACATGAGTCAGGGTGAACACTCGAGAGAGAGAAGAGAGAGAGACAGAGTCAGGGTGAACACTCGAGAGAGAGAGAGAGACAGAGTCAGGGTGAACACTCGCGAAGAGAGAGAGACGAGAGGAGAGAGACTGAGTCAGGGTGAAACACTCGAGAGAGAGAGAGAGAGACAGAGTCAGGGTGAACACTCGAGAGAGAGAGAGAGAGAGAGTCAGGGTGAACACTCGAGAGAGAGAGAGAGACAGAGTCAGGGTGAACACTCGAGAGAGAGAGAGAGAGAGAGAGAGAGAGAGACAGAGTCAGGGTGAACACTCGAGAGAGAGAGAGACAGAGTCAGGGTGCCTCGAGAGAGAGAGAGAGACAGAGTCAGGTGAACACTCGAGAGAGAGAGAGACAGAGTCAGGGTGAACACTCGAGAGAGAGAGAGACAGAGTCAGGGTGAACACTCGAGAGAGAGAGAGAGAGAGAGAGGAGAGACGGAGTCAGGGTGAACACTCGAGAGAGAGAGAGAGAGAGAGAGAGAGAGAGAGAGAGAGAGAGACGGAGTCAGGGTGAACACTCGAGAGAGAGAGAGAGAAGAGAGAGAGAGAAGATGAAGAGAGAGAGAGAGAGAGAGAGAGAGAGAGAGAGAGACGGAGTCAGGGGTGAACACTCGAGAGAGAGAGAGGAGAGAGAGAGAGAGAGAGAGAGAGAGAGAGAGAGAGAGACGGAGTCAGGGTGAACACTCGAGAGAGAGAGAGAGACGGAGTCAGGGTGAACACTCGAGAGAGAGAGAAGAGACGGAGTCAGGGTGAACACTCGAGAGAGAGAGAGAGAGAGAGAGAGACGGAGTCAGGGTGAACACTCGAGAGAGAGAGAGAGAGACAGAGTCAGGGTGAACACTCTTGAGAGAGAGAGACAGAGTCAGGGTGAACACTCGAGAGAGAGAGAGACAGAGTCAGGGTGAACACTCGAGAGAGAGAGAGAGAGACAAGAGTCAGGGTGAACACTCGAGAGAGAGAGAGAGAGAGAAGAGTCAGGGTGAACACTCGAGAGAGAGAGAGAGACAGAGTCAGGGTGAACACTCGAGAGAGAGAGAGAGAGAGTCAGGGTGAACACTCGAGAGAGAGAGAGAGACAGAGTCAGGGTGAACACTCGAGAGAGAGAGAGAGACAGAGTCAGGGTGAACACTCGAGAGAGAGAGAGAGACAGAGTCAGGGTGAACACTCGAGAGAGAGAGAGAGAGACAGAGTCAGGGTGAACACTCGAGAGAGAGAGAGAGAGAGACAGAGTCAGGGTGAACACTCGAGAGAGAGAGAGAGACAGAGTCAGGGTGAACACTCGAGAGAGAGAGAGAGAGCAGAGTCGGGTGAACACTCGAGAGAGAGAGAGAGAGAGACAGAGTCAGGGTGAACACTCGAGAGAGAGAGAGAAGAGAGAGAGAGAGAGAGAGAGAGAGAGAGAGAAGAGAGAGAGACGGAGTCAGGGTGAACACTCGAGAGAGAGAGAGACGGAGTCAGGGTGAACACTCGAGAGAGAGAGAGACGGAGTCAGGGTGAACACTCGAGAGAGAGAGAGACGGAGTCAGGGTGAACACTCGAGAGAGAGAGAGAGAGAGAGAGACGGAGTCAGGGTGAACACTCGAGAGAGAGAGAGAGAGAGAGAGAGAGACGGAGTCAGGGTGAACACTCGAGAGAGAGAGAGAGAGAGAGAGAGACGGAGTCAGGGTGAACACTCGAGAGAGAGAGAGAGAGAGAGAGAGTCAGGGTGAACACTCGAGAGAGAGAGAGACGAGTCAGGGTGAACACTCGAGAGAGAGAAGAGACAGAGTCAGGGTGAACACTCGAGAGAGAGAGAGAGAGACAGAGTCAGGGTGAACACTCGAGAGAGAGAGAGAGAGAGAGACAGAGTCAGGGTGAACACTCGAGAGAGAGAGAGAGACAGAGTCAGGGTGAACACTCGAGAGAGAGAGAGAGAGACAGAGTCAGGGTGAACACTCGAGAGAGAGAGAAGAGAGAGAGACAGAGTCAGGTGAACACTCGAGAGAGAGAGAGACAGAGTCAGGGTGAACACTCGAGAGAGAGAGAGACAGAGTCAGGGTGAACACTCGAGAGAGAGAGAGAGAGCAGAGTCAGGGTGAACACTCGAGAGAGAGAGAGAGAGACAGAGTCAGGGTGAACACTCGAGAGAGAGAGAGAGAGAGACAGAGTCAGGGTGAACACTCGAGAGAGAGAGAGAGAGACAGAGTCAGGGTGAACACTCGAGAGAGAGAGAGAGAGACAGAGTCAGGGTGAACACTCGAGAGAGAGAGAGAGAGAGACAGAGTCAGGGTGAACACTCGAGAAGAGAGAGAGAGAGAGAGACAGAGTCAGGGTGAACACTCGAGAGAGAGAGAGAGAGAGAGCAGAGTCAAGGGTGAACACTCGAGAGAGAGAGAGAGACAAGTCAGGGTGAACACTCGAGAGAGAGAGAGACAGAGTCAGGGTGAACACTCGAGAGAGAGAGAGAGAGAGAGAGAGAGAGAGACGGAGACGGAGTCAGGGTGAACACTCGAGAGAGAGAGAGAGAGAGGAGAGAGAGAGAGAGAGAGAGAGAGAGACGGAGTCAGGGTGAACACTCGAGAGAGAGAGAGAGAGAGAGAGAGAGAGAGAGAGAGAGAGAGAGAGAGAGAGAGAGAGAGAGAGAGAGACGAGTCAGGGTGAACACTCGAGAGAGAGAGAGAGAGAGAGGGAGAGAGAGAGAGAGAGAGAGAGAGAGAGAGAGAGAGAGAGACGGAGTCAGGGTGAACACTCGAGAGAGAGAGAGAGAGAGAGAGAGAGAGAGAGAGAGAGACGGAGTCAGGGTGAACACTCGAGAGAGAGAGAGAGAGAGAGAGAGAGAGAGAGAGAGAGACGGAGTCAGGGTGAACACTCGAGAGAGAGAGAGAGAGAGTCAGGGTGAACACTCGAGAGAGAGAGAGAGAGACGGAGTCAGGGTGAACACTCGAGAGAGAGAGAGAGAGAGAGAGAGAGAAGAGAGAGAGAGAGAGAGAGAGACGGAGTCAGGGTGAACACTCGAGAGAGAGAGAGAGAGAGAGAGAGGAGTCAGGGTGAACACTCGGAGAGAGAGAGAGAGAGAGACGGAGTCAGGGTGAACACTCGAGAGAGAGAGAGAGAGAGAGAGAGAGAGACGGAGTCAGGGTGAACACTCGAGAGAGAGAGAGACAGAGTCAGGGTGAACACTCGAGAGAGAGAGAGACAGAGTCAGGGTGAACACTCGAGAGAGAGAGAGAGACAGAGTCAGGGTGAACACTCGAAGAGAGAGAGAGAGAGAGACAGAGTCAGGGTGAACACTCGAGAGAGAGAGAGAGACAGAGTCAGGGTGAACACTCGAGAGAGAGAGAGAGAGACAGAGTCAGGGTGAACACTCGAGAGAGAGAGAGAGACAGAGTCAGGGTGAACACTCGAGAGAGAGAGAGAGACAGAGTCAGGGTGAACACTCGAGAGAGAGAGAGACAGAGTCAGGGTGAACACTCGAGAGAGAGAGAGAGACAGAGTCAGGGTGAACACTCGAGAGAGAGAGAGAGAGACAGAGTCAGGGTGAACACTCGAGAGAGAGAGAGAGAGAGACAGAGTCAGGGTGAACACTCGAGAGAGAGAGAGAGAGAGAGAGAGAGAGAGAGAGAGAGACGGAGTCAGGGTGAACACTCGAGAGAGAGACGAGAGTCAGGGTGAACACTCGAGAGAGAGAGAGAGACAGAGTCAGGGTGAACACTCGAGAGAGAAGAGAGAGAGACGAGAGTCAGGGTGAACACTCGAGAGAGAGAGAGAGACAGAGTCAGGGTGAACACTCAGAGAGAGAGAGAGAGAGAGAGACAGAGTCAGGGTGAACACTCGAGAGAGAGAGAGAGAGAGAGTCAGGGTGAACACTCGAGAGAGAGAGAGAGAGACAGAGTCAGGGTGAACACTCGAGAGAGAGAGAGAGACAGAGTCAGGGTGAACACTCGAGAGAGAGAGAGAGACAGGAGTCAGGGTGAACACTCGAGAGAGAGAGAGACAGAGTCAGGGTGAACACTCGAGAGAGAGAGAGAGACAGAGTCAGGGTGAACACTCGAGAGAGAGAGAGACAGAGTCAGGGTGAACACTCGAGAGAGAGAGAGAGAGAGAGTAGAGAGATGGAGAGAGAGAGAGAGAGAGAGAGAGGAGAGAGAGAGAGAGAGAGAAGAGAGAGGAGGAGAGAGAGAGAGGAGAGAGAGAGAGAGAGAGAGAGAGAGAGGAGAGAGAGAGAGACGGAGTCAGGGTGAACACTCGAGAGAGAGAGAGAGAGAGAGGAGAGGAGAAGAGAGGAGAGAGAAGAGAGAGAGAGAGAGAAGAGACGGAGTCGGGTGAACACTCGAGAGAGAGAGAGAGAGAGAGAGAGAGAGAGAGAGAGAGACGGAGTCAGGGTGAACACTCGAGAGAGAGAGACGAGAGAGAGAGAGAGAGAGAGAGAGAGAGACGGAGTCAGGGTGAACACTCGAGAGAGAGAGAGACGGAGTCAGGGTGAACACTCGAGAGAGAGAGAGAAGACGGAGTCAGGGTGAACACTCGAGAGAGAGAGAGAGAGAGAGAGAGAGAGAGAGAGAGAGAGAGAGAGAGACGGAGTCAGGGTGAACACTCGAGAGAGAGAGAGAGAGAGAGAGAGACGGAGTCAGGGTGAACACTCGAGAGAGAGAGAGAGAGAGAGAGAGAGTCAGGGTGAACATCTGAGAGAGAGGAGAGACAGAGTCAGGGTGAACACTCGAGAGAGAGAGAGACAGAGTCAGGGTGAACACTCGAGAGAGAGAGAGAGACAGAGTCAGGGTGAACACTCGAGAGAGAGAGAGAGAGAGAGACAGAGTCAGGGTGAACACTCGAGAGAGAGAGAGAGACAGAGTCAGGGTGAACACTCGAGAGAGAGAGAGAGAGACAGAGTCAGGGTGAACACTCGAGAGAGAGAGAGAGAGAGAACAGAGTCAGGGTGAACACTCGAGAGAGAGAGAGGAGACAGAAGTCAGGGTGAACACTCGAGAGAGAGAGAGAGACAGAGTCAGGGTGAACACTCGAGAGAGAGAGAGACAGATCAGGGTGAACACTCGAGAGAGAGAGAGAGACAGAGTCAGGGTGAACACTCGAGAGAGAGAGAGAGAGAGACAGAGTCAGGGTGAACACTCGAGAGAGAGAGAGAGAGAGACAGAGTCAGGGTGAACACTCGAGAGAGAGAGAGAGAGAGAGAGAGAGAGAGAGAGAGACGGAGTCAGGGTGAACACTCGAGAGAGAGACGGAGTCAGGGTGAACACTCGAGAGAGAGAGAGAGACAGAGTCAGGGTGAACACTCGAGAGAGAGAGAGAGAGACAGAGTCAGGGTGAACACTCGAGAGAGAGAGAGAGAGACAGAGTCAGGGTGAACATCGAGAGAGAGAGAGACAGAGTCAGGGTGAACACTCGAGAGAGAGAGAGAGAGACAGACGTCAGGGTGAAACACTCGAGAGAGAGAGAGAGAGACAGAGTCAGGGTGAACACTCGAGAGAGAGAGAGACAGAAGTCAGGGTGAACACTCGAGAGAGAGAGAGCAGAGTCAGGGTGAACACTCGAGAGAGAGAGAGACAGAGTCCAGGGTGAACACTCGAGAGAGAGAGAGAGACAGAGTCAGGGTGAACACTCGAGAGAGAGAGAGAGAGACCAGAGTCAGGGTGAACACTCGAGAGAGAAGAGAGACAGAGTCAGGGTGAACACTCGAGAGAGAGAGAGAGAGAGAGAGAGAGACGGAGTCAGGGTGAACACTCGAGAGAGAGACGGAGTCAGGGTGAACACTCGAGAGAGAGAGAGAGAGAGAGAGGAGAGAGAGAGAGGAGAGAGAGAGAGAGAGAGAGAGAGAGAGAGAGAGAGAGAGAGACGGAGTCAGGGTGAACACTCGAGAGAGAGAGACGGAGTCAGGGTGAACACTCGAGAGAGAGAGAGACGGAAGTCAGGGTGAACACTCGAGAGCGAGAGAGACGGAGTCAGGGTGAACACTCGAGAGAGAGAGAGAGAGAGAGAGAGAGAGGAGAGAGAGAGAGAGAGAGAGACGGAGTCAGGGTGAACACTCGAGAGAGAGAGAGAGAGAGAGACGGAGTCAGGGTGTACAACTCGAGAGAGAGAGAGACAGAGCAGGGTGAACACTCGAGAGAGAGAGAGAGAGAGACAGAGTCAGGGTGAACACTCGAGAGAGAGAGAGAGAGACAGAGTCAGGGTGAACACTCAGAGAGAGAGAGAGAGACAGAGTCAGGTGAACACTCTTGAGAGAGAGAGACAGAGTCAGGGTGAAACACTCGAGAGAGAGAAGAGAGAGAGACAGAGTCAGGGTGAACACTCGAGAGAGAGAGAGACAGAGTCAGGGTGAACACTCGAGAGAGAGAGAGACAGAGTCAGGGTGAACACTCGAGAGAGAGAGAGAGAGAGACAGAGTCAGGGTGAAACACTCGAGAGAGAGAGAGACAGAGTCAGGGTGAACACTCGAGAGAGAGAGAGACAGAGTCAGGGTGAACACTCGAGAGAGAGAGAGACAGAGTCAGGGTGAACACTCGAGAGAGAGAGAGAGGACAGAGTCAGGGGTGAACACTCGAGAGAAGAGAGAGAGAGAGAGAGAGACAGAGTCAGGGTGAACACTCGAGAGAGAGAAGAGAGAGAGAGAGAGACAGAGTCAGGGTGAACACTCGAGAGAGAGAGAGAGAGACAGAGGTCAGGGTGAACACTCGAGGAGAGAGACCAGAGTCAGGGTGAACACTCGAGAGAGAGAGAGAGAGAGAGAGACAGAAGTCAGGGTGAACACTCGAGAGAGAGAGAGAGAGAGACAGGAGTCAGGGTGAACCACCGATGAGAGAGAGCAGAGACAGAGTCCAGGGTGAACACTCGGAAGAGGAGGAGAGAGACAGAGTCAGGGTGAACACTCCAGAGAGAGAGAGAGAGACAGAGTCAGGGTGAACAACCTCGAAGAGAGAGAGAGAGACATAGTCAGGTGTGAACACTCGAGGAGGGATGAGAGAGGAGACCAGCAGTTCAGGGTGAACACTCTAGAAGAGAGAGAGAGAACAGAGTTCAGGGTGAACACTCGAAGGAAATGGTCAGGGAACTCGAGAGAGAGAAGACCATGATTCAGGCGTGAATCACCTCGATGAGGAGAGAGAGACAGAGTTCAGGGTGGAACACTCGAGAGAGAGAGAGGACAGAGTCAGGCCGTGAAACACTCGAGAGAGAGAGAGACAGAGAAGAGAAGAAGGAGAGAGGAGAGAGAGGAGAGAGAGAGAGAGAGAGAGAGAGAGAGAGAGAGAGAGAGAGAGAGAGAGAGAGAGAGAGAGAGAGAGAGAGAGAGAGAGAGAGAGAGAGAGAGAGAGAGACGGAGTTAGGGTGAACACTCGAGAGAGACAGAGAGATGGGGTTAACCAGTCATTACCTGAGGTGCTCCAGACAGGATGACCCTGATCTTACCTGAGGTGCTACAGACAGGATGAGCCTGATCTTACCTGAGGTGCTACAGACAGGATGAGCCTGATCTTACCTGAGGTGCTACAGACAGGATGACCCTGATCTTACCTGAGGTGCTACAGGATGACCCTGATCTTACCTGAGGTGCTACAGACAGGATTGACCCTGTTCTTACCTGAGCTGCTACAGACAGGATTGACCCTGTTCTTTCCTGAGGTGCTACAGACAGGATGACCCTATTCTTACCTGAGGTGCTACAGACAGGATGACACTGCTCTTACCTGAGGTGCAGTCTGGACAGAGCAGCTTGTCCTTTGGTTTCAGGGTGGATCCTAGACAGGAGAGGTGAAAGGACCCACAGCACTGACCCTCACATGGCACCACATCCTCTCCAGCCTGCTCACACACCTATAACAAACACCGTCAGCAACATAGTGAACCCCACACCGACAACAGACAGCAGCATAGTGAACCCCACACCGAAGACAGCAACATAGTGAACCCCACACCGACAACAGTCAGACAGCAGCATAGTGAACCCCACACCGACAACAGTCAGACAGCAGCATAGTGAACCCCACACCGACAACAGTCAGACAGCAGCATAGTGAACCCCACACCGACAACAGTCAGACAGCAACATGGTGAACCCCACACCGACAACAGTCAGACAGCAGCATAGTGAACCCCACACCGACAACAGACAGCAGCATAGTGAACCCCACACCGACAACAGTCAGACAGCAGCATAGTGAACCCCACACCGACAACAGTCAGACAGCAGCATAGTGAACCCCACACCGACAACAGTCAGACAGCAGCATAGTGAACCCCACACCGACAACAGTCAGACAGCAGCATAGTGAACCACACATCTACAAACAGAACACACCGAAACTCCTCCCCCAACACTAGGAGATGAGCTGTTCTCACCTGACAGACAGATTCCTTCTTGGGGCCTCCTCCGTTAGTCTTCTTGGCCCCGTTGGTCTGGTCTATGCTGTCACTGGAGGACTCTGGACGCTCCTCAATGCCAGAGCCCTCTGGCTCAGGACTGGCTGCTGCTCTCTTCCTCTTCTTGGTCTGGGAGGCTGCTAACTGGCTGGCTGAGTCCAGCCTCCTCTTCCTGATTGGCTTTGTCTTCTCTAGTTCTTTAGAACTAGTGAATCCTTTAACATGTGTCTCCGTTTTCTTTCTGTTTCTCTTCTTCGTGGGGGCGGAGGACTCTGCTGACACAGCCTGGGGTTAGAGTTAGGAGAGGAAGATCTGACTCGTCATCATCATCATGGACATCTAAAAAGGCAACATACTGGCAGTGTTTTCCAAAAGTATATGGAGTAGCCAGCCAACTAGAAAAAGGGGCCAGCTTGGTGTTGGTGGCCTCCGGTACATTCTAATGCCTTGATTCCATCCAAAACACGCAGCTAAATGATTTAATGCTTTAATTGAGTTTACTTCCCAGAGAAAAAGTCCTGCGGGGTCTAGTTTTGTCTTATCTTGATTATTGTCCAGTCCTGTGGTCGAGTGCTGCAATGATAGACCTAGTTAAGCTGCAGCTGTCGGGCTGCGTGTGTGCGTATTGATGTGTAGTAGAGGTCGACCGATTAATCGGAATGGCCGATTAATTAGGGCCGATTTCAAGTTCTTAACAATCCGAAATCGGTATTTATGGACACCGATTTGGCCTAATTTGTTTTTCACCTTTATTTAACTAGGCAAGTCAGTTAAGAACACATTCTTATTTTCAATGACGGCCTAGGAACGGTTAGGGTTAACTGCCTTGTTCAAGGGCAGAACGACAGATTTTTACATTGTCAGCTCGGGGATTCAATTTTGCAACCTTACAGTTCACTAGTCCAACGCTCTAACCACCTGCCTCTCATTGCACTCCACGAGGAGCCTGCCTGTTACGCGAATGCAGTAGACGCCAAGGTAAGTTGCTAGCTAGCATTAAACTTATCTTATAAAAAACAATCATAATCACTAGGTAATTATACATGGTTGATGATACTAGTTTATCTAGAGTGTCCTGCGTTGCATATAATCGATGCAGTTCGTATTCGCGAAAAAGGACTGTCTTTGCTCCAATGTGTACCTAACCATAAACATCAATGCCTTTCTTAAAATCAATACACAGAAGTATATATTTTTAGACCTGCATACTTAGCTAAAAGAAATCCAGGTTAGCAGGCAATATTAACCAGGTGAAATTGTGTCACTTCTCTTGCGTTCATTGCACGCAGAGTCAGTGTATATGCAACAGTTTGGGCTGCCTAACTTGCCAGAATTTTACGTAATTATGACATAACATTGAAGGTTGTGCAATGTAACAGGAATATTTAGACTTATGGATGCCACCCGTTAGATAAAATATGGAACGGTACCGTATTTCACTGAAAGAATAAACGTCTTGTTTTCGAGATGATAGTTTCCGGATTCGACCATATTAATGACCTAAGGCTCGTATTTCTGTGTGTTATTATGTTATAATTAAGTCTATGATTTGATAGAGCAGTCTGAGCGGTAGTAGGCAGCAGCAGGTTTATAAGCATTCATTCAAGCAGCACTTTCCTGCAGCTCTTTGCTGTGCTTCAAGCATTGCGCTGTTTATGACTTCAAGCCCATCAACTCCCGAGATGAGGCTGGTGTAACCGATGTGAAATGGCTAGCTAGTTAGCAGGGTGCGCGCTAATAGCGTTTCAAACGTCACTCGCTCTGAGACTTGGAGTAGTTATTCCCCTTGCTCTGCATGGGTAACGCTGCTTCGAGGGTGGCTGTTGTCGTTGTTTTTTATTTTTTTATTTTACCTTTATTTAACTAGGCAAGTCAATTAAGAACAAATTCTTATTTTCAATGACGGCCTAGGAACAGTGGGTTAACTGCCTGTTCAGGGGCAGAACGACAGATTTGTACCTGGTCAGCTCGGGGGTTTGAACTTGCAACCTTTCGGTTACTACCCTGCCGCCCCAATGTAGATATTCCCTTAAAAAATATATATATCGTTTCCAGCTACAATAGTCATTTACAACATTAATGTCTACACTGTATTTCTGATCAATTTGATGTTATTTTAAAGGACAATTTTTATTTGTTTGCTTTTCTTTAAAAAACAAGGACATTTCTCAGTGACCCCAAACTTTTGAACAGCAGTGTATACACAGCCAAGTTCTTCTCATGCTCCCTACACACAGCCAAGTTCTTCTCATGCTCCCTACACACAGCCAAGTTCTTCTCATGCTCCCTGCACACAGCCAAGTTCTTCTCATGCTCCCTACACACAGCCAAGTTCTTCTCATGCTCCCTACACACAGCCAAGTTCTTCTCATGCTCCCTGCACACAGCCATGTTCTTCTCATGCTCCCTACACACAGCCATGTTCTTCTCATGCTCCCTACACACAGCCATGTTCTTCTCATGCTCCCTACACACAGCCATGTTCTTCTCATGCTCCCTACACACAGCCATGTTCTTCTCATGCTCCCTACACACAGCTATGTTCTTCTCATGCTCCCTACACACAGCCATGTTCTTCTCATGCTCCCTACACACAGCCATGTTCTTCTCATGCTCCCTACACACAGCCATGTTCTTCTCATGCTCCCTACACACAGCCATGTTCTTCTCATGCTCCCTACACACAGCCATGTTCTTCTCATGCTCCCTACACACAGCCATGTTCTTCTCATGCTCCCTACACACAGCCATGTTCTTCTCATGCTCCCTACACACAGCCATGTTCTTCTCATGCTCCCTGCACACAGCCATGTTCTTCTCATGCTCCCTACACACAGCCATGTTCTTCTCATGCTCCCAACACACAGCCATGTTCTTCTCATGCTCCCTGCACACAGCCATGTTCTTCTCATGCTCCCTACACACAGCCATGTTCTTTTCTAATTACTGTGTGTGTATAGCGAAGTTATTTTTATTCCTCAGGTCATTATTTCTATTTAATAATATCTTTAACTCTGCGTTGTTGGAAACGGACCCATAAGTAAGCATTTTACTGTTAGTCTACACCCGTTGTCTACAAAGCATGTGGCAATTCAAATTTGAGTAAATGGCCTATTCACATACACAGAGTCGTGGTGCAACACAAAAGAAAATTAATTAATTTGCCAGAAAACTAGGCTAAGTTCATTTCGACTCATCATTCGTTACCCCTTACCATTGTAATGTATGTGCAAATTCACTCGAAGGAGCATCATGCTCTCTCCCTCTAATGTAATGAAATTTGACTGCAACCAGCTACAGCGCACACATCACACAGGTACCAGGAGGTGGAACAGACTGTCAAACCAGCAGTGTCCCCTGTCATTGCTCGCTTTGTGACTGACAGGTGACTTTCCTCTCAATAGATCGCTAAGAGTTGCATATCGTTCATTCTAGCAGGAGAGGGCTCAACTTAATTTTCTGACTACCGAATTTAAACTTTTAAATGAAAAGTAGCCTGGTTAATATGAAGTGGAAAAAGTCTTACCGGCTGTTTAGCTGACAACCAGTGCAAATTGTCATACTGGACACACAACTGTTTCATACCGTATAATAACTCACCTTCTGTTTGTCACCAACTCCGCGTTTCTTCTTGGGTTGTTGGTCCTTGTCCTCATCGATCTCTAGAGCTTGTTTACAAGGCAGCTGCTTCTTCTGAGGATCCTTCTTAGCTGGAAACAAGTTAGAGGCCAGATTGTGGTAAAACTACAACTGACAGACCCTCATGAGAAACATTCACCTGATCAGTAGACTGTGGAACTAACGGCAAGTATGAACAACAACTTTTCACCTTTAGGTTCTGCCTTCAGCTGTTCTTTAACAGGAAAGGTATTGGTACCTTTCTTAGCTAGGAGGAAAACCTGAAAATGTTAGCTAATCTCTGACACATTTTACAAAACTAAACTAACCCCTACCTATAACTGACGATATGTTGATATGACCCCAACTTACCTATAGGTGCATGTGACAGGGTTTCTAGCATGTTGGTAGTCAAGGCAACCCCTTTGGACCTCTTCCTCCCCGTCTTGGCAGGTAGTTGAGATTTCAGTTTGGACTTCTTCTGTTTCTGCTTGTGAGGTTCAAGTAGTTCAGTCTCTGAGCTAGGGGTGACAAGATCCTACAAACAACAACTTCCTCAAAATAAGGACAACACAAGAGTGAAAACAGTCCCTTCTAAACACAATACATTTGGCCTGTAAATAACATAGTATGTCAGTCCCTTCCTGTAAATAACATAGTATGTCAGTCCCTTCCTGTAAATAACATAGTATGTCAGTCCCTTCCTATAAATAACATAGTATGTCAGTCCCTTCCTGTAAATAACATAGTATTGTCAGTCCCTTCCTGTAAATAACATAGTATTGTCAGTCCCTTCCTGTAAATAACATAGTATTGTCAGTCCCTTCCTGTAAATAACATAGTATTGTCAGTCCCTTCCTGTAAATAACATAGTATTGTCAGTCCCTTCCTGTAAATAACATAGTATTGTCAGTCCCTTCCTGTAAATAACATAGTATTGTCAGTCCCTTCCTGTAAATAACATAGTATTGTCAGTCCCTTCCTGTAAATAACATAGTATTGTCAGTCCCTTCCTGTAAATAACATACTATGTCAGTCCCTTCCTGTAAATAACATACTATGTCAGTCCCTTCCTGTAAATAACATAGTATTGTCAGTCCCTTCCTGTAAATAACATAGTATGTCAGCCCCTTCCTGTAAATAATATAGTATATCAGTCCCTTCCAGGATTCCCATGATTCTGCGATCGCATAATTCACAGCAAAAATCAACCAATCAGCGCATAGTGCGAGAGCTCACAATTTTGACCAATCCCCACTGAAAGAATCAAAGGGAGTGCTGCTTTAGTAGGGCGGTCGGCACTCTGCTAACCTTGGCTTTAGTAGGGCGGTCGGCACTCCGCTAACCTTGGCTTTAGTAGGGCGGTCGGCACTCTGCTAACCTTGGCTTTAGTAGGGCGGTCGGCACTCCGCTAACCTTGGCTTTAGTAGGGCGGTCGGCACTCTGCTAACCTTGGCTTTAGTAGGGCGGTCGGCACTCTGCTCTCCCCAGTCTGTCTATGGCGAGCACTGCTCAAAGCACTGAGTGCAATTTGCCAGCATTGCCGTTTTAAACTCTAAAAATTAACACGGATCACGAATGAACAATCTTTCTGGATAAAAATAAATAAATTGTAATACTGTTTTAAAAGTACATCTTCCTTATGACCCTTTCAGGAATAAATCACAATCTCTTATTGAAAATTCATTAGAAAGAAATATCGATCTTCAAATTTAAAGTGTTTGATCACCTTTGAATCTATTTGGTTTTTTTTGAGAGAGAGAAGGAATGGGAGGTGCATCCGTGCTGATAGCAAGCCCCAAGCATGATGGAGAGGAGAGGTGTGTGTGGATTTGTTCAGGAAAATAAACACAAATGAACACTTTAGATGTTTCTAATTGTTTTTGTTATCTGCTGGAAACCATCCTAAAACTGAGCACATATGACTTTATATTAATTTATATGAAATTAACGTGGAAAAAACATAGGATTTCAGAAAAGCTGCCGCAAAAATCAAGCATTTTTTGCCGCAGAAATCACAAAAACTGTTGCGAAATCCTGGAGGGACAGTTACCATGAAAATGATTCTAGTTTATCCAGACCTGAGAGGGCATCTCTGTTTGTCCTTTATGGGAGACCAGGACTTTAGAATTCTTAGTTGTTTCCTTTTTCAGTGTTGAAGTGGTCTGCTTCCGTTTCCCTTGTTTCTCAGTTCCATCTGTTGTTCTGGGGCTGCCGCTCTTCTCTTTCTCCAGTGAAGTTCTGCAGTCTGTGGGGGTGGGCTGGGCCTGGGGACTGGTTGGGCTGGGAGACAGGAGGGTCAGCCTGGATAGCTCCTGGTCCGGGGTTTGGGCCTTTGTCTGCTCTGGTCCAAGGTCGAGGCCATGCTCAGCGGGACCGAGCTCAGCGGGGACATGCTCAGCGGGGACATGCTCAGCCAGCAGGCGGGGGTTGAGGTGTGGCCCGTTAGTATCGTAGGTAAAGGTGTACTTGGCCAGGCGTTCCTCCAGGGCCAGGCTGGCAGCTTCCTTGGCCTGAGTGATGCCCACCACCCATTGGGCATGGAGCTTCCTGGGTACAGAAGAAGTGGTACTCTGGGGACAGAGGACAGTAAAACTACTAGTAAAGGACAGTAGAGCTCAGGCTGACAGTAGAGCTCAGGCTGACAGTAGAGCTCAGGCTGACAGTAGAGCTCAGGCTGACAGTAGAGCTCAGGCTGACAGTAGAGCTCAGGCTGACAGTAGAGCTCAGGCTGACAGTAGAGCTCAGGCTGACAGTAGAGCTCAGGCTGACAGTAGAGCTCAGGCTGACAGTAGAGCTCAGGCTGACAGTAGAGCTCAGGCTGACAGTAGAGCTCAGGCTGACAGTAGAGCCCAGGCTGACAGTAGAGCCCAGGCTGACAGTAGAGCCCAGGCTGACAGTAGAGCCCAGGCTGACAGTAGAGCCCAGGCTGACAGTAGAGCCCAGGCTGACAGTAGAGCTCAGGCTGACAGTAGAGCTCAGAGGACAGTGATGACATTGCTAGAAAGGGTACATTTCCTGAAGAAAACTTGAGTAATTGAGTAAGAGTTTAAGGTTACTGTACCTTTCTGTGGAAGACCCGGGAAGATGGTTGTTTGTTGCCATGGCAGAGCTCAACATATTGTTCCTCCCTACTGAAGGAGGCCATGTTCTTCTGAAAGATGTAGCCCCTCTCCGGGGTGTTCCCAAAATACTGGACGTGATATAGGATGCCAGACGTATGTCTGTTAATTGCTAAAAAAAAAAGTTTAATTAAAAACATTAGTTACAACTTCTGTGCAAAAATATTCCACTGGTTAATATTGCCATCTAAAACATGCTTTCTAATGTCTCTTTTCAATCTAACCAAACTGTGTGTATAAGGACTTGGCAGGTACTCTGTTCTGTTACGTGTTTTTACCTTTGCGTTTGAGGTGTGTGTTGAGTTCTGGGTCGGTAGAGACCATGCAAGGCCACCATGGGTATCCTGACACCTTGGTCCACACGACATCACCCACAGAGAACACTGTATTGACAGGGAGCTCCTCTTCCTGTCTCTGTTCCACCAGAGGACTGGCCTGCTGGATCTGAGAGGAACAGCATGCTGTCAGAAACCTCAATATTAACACTGAGGATCAGGAGGACTCTCACAAACAAGGACTCACAACGAGTGTATGATAAAGTTCTATTGAATCACAAAGACTGACAGGCACAAGTGACACTCGATGATCAACCTTTCATTTGGTCAGGGTCCAGCCCATAGAGACACAACAGTTGTTCTATGTCAATGATCTGGCCTTCTGTGTATTGAACTATAGAACCCACCTGTTGTGGTGCAGCAGTGCCCTCCTCTGGCTGACTGGCAGCTGACACTCCCACAGGAACTGGGTCATGGTTAGAGGCAAGTTTGTGCAGAGGTTTGGGTTTGATGAGTCTCCTCTTCCTCCCCGCCCTACTGGCTGGAACCAGGGGGTCCTCAGTAGGCAGGTTGGGCCCCTCTCCACAGAACGTCTTGAAGCGCGCCGGCTTCCCCTTGGACACCATCTTGGTGATCTTCAGTTTAATCTCGGGGGAGGTGGCCTTCCTCTGGGGGCTGGGGTGGGAGGAGGGGGCCTCAGTACCCTTGAGGATGGTGGGCTCGGGGGGGCACAGCTTGGGAAGCTTGTCCTGGTCTCCGTTCAGCATGCGGGACGTCAGGTCCTTCAGCCTCTCATGACTATGACCATGAGAGGCCATCTGGTTTAGAACACTGTCCTGGAGCGTCACGGCCAACTGGGCAGCTGCCTTGTCCATCAGCAGGGCAGGGTCCACCCCCAGGTCACCCCCACCCCGACCCATCCTCCCCCCCAGGGGCTCAGATGGCTGCTTCATGCTGACTGGGTTGAGGGCCTCTGGCACCGAGGGCAGAGACCGCCCCTTACTGGTACTGTCCATCCCAGACCATCCCTTACTGTCCATCCCATCCAACTCCAGCCTCACTCAGCTACTGCACAGAGGGGGAAGGAGAGAAATAATGAGTGGTTTAGCAATGCATGTTGGATCTAGGGTGATGCAGAAAGTCTAACTCAACACTCCAATATAACAAAACAATAGTGCAAACGAATAGTGAGTGAAAATGCACAGGCGGCTACATCCGCACTTCAAACACTGGACTGAAAGCTGATTAAGCTGCGTCGTTAACGCACTAAAATGGCTCCACATTCAAATCTGAACAGTGCAAATTAGCTAGTAGTACAGTTAGCTACTTTGATAACATGCCAACCAACTACAGCTAGTAACTTGGTCATCTGATGCGCACCAAGTGGACACTTTTGTTACAGTATATGATGTGAAATGTAGCAATCAGAAAACTTATCAGGTCGCTAAGCACTCTATAGTAGTTGGCTTACTTACTACTGCAATGTCCCAACATTGAATGAATGGCTAGTACATGCAAGGAACAGCTCGCTCGCTAACCACATGCAATGTGGCCCAAGCCAACAGTAACGCAGCCAGCATCGCCGACCATGAAAAGACAGACTAACTAGTTATTATATTTCAACAGAAAAATTTAGACATTGCCAATCACATATCACGAATAAATAAAAGTCAATATACTTTCTTTTTTTAAGTCTCACTCTTTAGGAATATGGTAACATATTTCCCATTTTGAGATACTGACTTAGCTAGGATCTCTCGTTAATGGCCCAGGTCAGTTGCAGATAGATAAAGTAGCGTCAACTAAACCATGGCGGTAGCGTCACTAAACCATGGCGGTAGCGTCACTAAACCATGGCGGTAGCGTCAACTAAACCATAGCGGTAAGCGGCAAACTAAACCATGCAATGAATGTTCTGTTAGCTACTAAACATAATGAAATGCATCCGAAAAGCATTTCAACTAACCGACGCTCAATGACACAGCTAGAGTAGCTGGCTAGAGTAGCTAACAAGAGTAGCTGGCTAGAGTAGATAGCTGGAGTAGCTGGCTAGAGTAGCTAGCTAGAGTAGATAACTGGAGTAGCTGGCTAGAGTAGCTGGCTGGAGTGGCTAACTGGAGTAGCTGGCTAGAGTAGGTAACTAGAGTAGCTGGCTGGAGTGGCTAACTGGAGTAGCTGGCTAGAGTGATTAGCTGGAGTAACTAACTAGAGTAGCTGGCTAAAGTAGCTAACTGGAGAAGCTGGCTAAAGTGGCAAGCTGGAGTAGGTAACTAGAGTAGCTGGCTGGAGTAGCTAACTAGAGTAGCTGGCTGGAGTAGCTGGCTGGAGTAGCTAACAAAAGTAGCTGGCTGGAGTAGCTAACAAGAGTAGCTGGCTGGAGTAGCTAACTAGAGTAGCTGGCTGGAGTAGCTAACTAGAGTAGCTGGCTGGAGTAGCTGGCTGGAGTAGCTGGCTAGAGTGGCTAACTGGAGTAGCTGGCTAGAGTGGCTAGCTGGAGTAGCTGGCTGGAGTAGCTAACAAAAGTAGCTGGCTGGAGTAGCTAACAAGAGTAGCTGGCTGGAGTAGCTAACAAGAGTAGCTGGCTGGAGTAACTAACTAGAGTAGCTAACTAGAGTAGATGGCTGGAGTAGCTAACTAGAGTAGCTGGCTAGTGGCTAACTGGAGTATCTGTCTGGAGTAGCTGGCTAGAGTGGCTAGCTGGAGTAGCTGGCTAAAGTAGTTAACTAGAGTAGCTGGCTAGAGTAGCTGGCTAAAGTAGTTAACTAGAGTAGCTGGCTAGAGTAGCTGGCTAAAGTAGCTAACTGGAGAAGCTGGCTAAAGTGGCTAGCTGGAGTAGGTAACTAGAGTAGCTGGCTAGATTATCTGTCTGGAGTAGCTAACTAGAGTAGCTAACAAGAGTAGTTAGCTAGAGTAGCTGGCTAGAGTGGCTAACTGGAGTGGCTAACTGGAGTAGGTGGCTAGAGTAGCTGGCTAAAGTAGCTGACTGGAATAGCTGGCTAAAGTAGCTAACAAAAGTAGCTGGCTGGAGTAGCTAACTAGAGTAGCTGGCTAAAGTAGCTAACTAGAATAGCGAACTGGAGTAGATAGCTGGCCATCTAGCCACCATTCAAAGTTAGCTAACTATAGTAGTTAACTAGAACTAGAGTAGCTAGCTGGCCATCTATCCACCATTCAACGTTAGCTAGCGACGTGCCAACTTGACTGACATGCGCAGCTACAGCTAGCTAGCTAACGTTACATTGCTAGCTAACTCGCTATATTAGAAGAAACACGTTTATTGAAAGATGACCACGCTCGCCTTGTCCTCCATAATTGTAGTAATGTGTTAAATTACCTGTTGAATTTCTCGAATAGTTATCAAATTTGAAAATAGTCTGTTTGAATCATCTTGAAAACCCCGATTTCATTCAACTTGAATCAAAGCTTGCGGGAAACTCTACTCCCAATCAGCGCGAAAAATACTCACTTCCGATTGGTTGGGAGGAGCGACGCGTTTAAAACCGGCCCTTTCAAAAATGTCTGTGCTATCTGAGATCCTTGGGACGTCCCTACCCCATTGAAGTTTACATTTTAAATGGATACGGTCAGGTAAGGGTTATAGTAAGGGTAGGGGTCGGAGTTAAAGGTGGGAAAAATCATCATCATCTCCAATACCACCCCAACATCGACATATGTGCTTTTCTGTGTTTTGTCGTAGAAAGATAGGAGATACAACTTGTATGCAGTACTTGCCCAGTACCCACCTTTAGTCACTGTCACCCTGCTACCACCCAGGTACTTTAATTAACATGCACCTTAGTTTTAGATTAACTAACTTCAAATTAATGACTCGGGACGTCGGTTTTGATACGAAAGCTTCTTTTAGTAAGAATACTTGTTTACGTTACATTTAACAACAATTGTTTTGGTACAGAGCAATGCAGGTAAGATGCTGTCGAAAAGTCAGCCACAATCACTCAACACCTGCACATAATTGGCGCGTTATCACTCATTCCTCTCGCAAGGCATTCTGGGACTTGCAGTCAGAGATAGTAGTGGTCCTTAGAGACCGCTGCCCAATGTACATAGTCAGGGATTTTTTTTTTGAAATTTAACTAGGCAAATCAGTTAAGAACAAATGTTTATTTACAATGCCTACCAAGGAACTGTGCCTTGTTCAGTGGCCAAACGACAGGTTTTTAGCTTAGCTCGGGGAATCGATCCAGGAACTTTTCGGTTACTGGCCCAACGCTCTAACCACTAGGCTACCTGCCACCCCTCACTGGTCGCTTTAATAATGTTTACATACTGGTTATACCCACTTCATATTGCTGTAATATACTATTCTTCAGATATACTACATATTCTATACATATACTGTCCATATTGTCAATACATCCCATCATATATGTATGACTCCTTGAGAAATAAAGGTTAGATAAATACAACATTTAAATATATTTATAATCTGGACTCCGACATTGCTCGCACTAATATTTATATATTTCTTAACTCCATTATTTTACTTAGATTTGTGTGTATTGTTGTGAATTGGTAGATATTACTGCACTATTGGAGCTAGAAACAAAAGCATTTCACTACACCCGCAATAATCTTGAGGCCAAAAAGAAATGCACACCGATTTAGGCGAGAATAAAGGAGAGCCGCACACTCTAAGAGCTCAGATGCAAAAATATTTGTGTCCAACGTTTCAACAGACAAGCTGTCTTCATCAGGGTATAATGACAAACACTGCGAGATGACTCATTTATATAGTGTCAAAAGACACACACGGGTGTCTGTAATTAAAATAGCATAAAAAAACTAATGGATAGTGTACGATCATAGATACAATTTGGCTACATAAGCCTACAAACATTTACAATAGCAAAATCATAATAATCACAAGAATGGTTTCAGATCAAAGTTCACGTTGAGACCGAAGTGAGCAAGGGTCTTTAAATTAAAGATCAAGGCAGCCTCTCGTTTTAACAATAAATTGTCGAGGTCACCCCGTCTTCTAGGGAGGGTGACATGTTCGATGCCAACCTAACGTAGAGACGAAATCGACCAAGGGAAGGTCTGAAAACACATTACAAATACTATCATCGGATCTTACAATGTGCCAATGTTTGTGAACGATTCCCTTAATTTATTCAGAGCACTTTGAATAGCGAGCAGTTAGAATGCAAGAATGCTTATTTTTGCGAGACTGACCTTGAAAAAGGTCATGTTTTGTTTAGAATTTTCTCAATGGCAGTATTAATCTGACCATTTTTGTACCCGCTCTCCTTGAATTTTCTTTGAGTCTCAGCCATATTTCTGTCGAAGTCGGATTGTTTTTTACAAATTCTTTTGATTTGACAGAATTGGCTGTAGGGCAAACTGTTTTTCAAGGGAAGTGGGTGACAACTATCAGCCCTCAACAAACTGTTACGATCAGTAGGTTTCCTGTAAAGATCAGTGTAAATCAAATGTATATATATAGCCCTTTGTACATCAGCTGATATCTCAAAGTGCTGTACAGAAACCCAGCCTAAAACCCCAAACAGCAAGCAATGCAGGTGTAGAAGCACGGTGGCTAGGAAAAACTCCCTAGAAAGGCCAAAACCTAGGAAGAAACCTAGAGAGGAAGGCAGAACAGGCAGAACAGTTGAAACTGGAGCAGCAGCACGGTCAGGTGGACTGGGGACAGCAAGGAGTCATCATGTCAGGTAGTTCTGGGGCATGGTCCTAGGGCTCAGGTCCTCCGAGAGAGAGAAAGAAAGAGAGAATTAGAGAGAGCATATGTGGGGTGGCCAGTCCTCTTCTGGCTGTGCCGGGTGGAGATTATAACAGAACATGGCCAAGATGTTCAAATGTTCATAAATGACCAGCATGGTCGAATAATAATAATAAGGCAGAACAGTTGAAACTGGAGCAGCAGCACGGCCAGGTGGACTGGGGACAGCAAGGAGTCATCATGTCAGGTAGTCCTGGGGCATGGTCCTAGGGCTCAGGTCCTCCGAGAGAGAGAGAGAAAGAGAATTAGAGAATGCACACTTAGATTCACACAGGACACCGAATAGGACAGGAGAGGTACTCCAGATATAACAAACTGACCCTAGCCCCCCGACACAAACTACTGCAGCATAAATACTGGAGGCTGAGACAGGAGGGGTCAGGAGACACTGTGGCCCCATCCGAGGATCCCCCCGGACAGGGCCAAACAGGAAGGATATAACCCCACCCACTCTGCCAAAGCACAGCCCCCACACCACTAGAGGGATATCTTCAACCACCAACTTACCATCCTGAGACATGGCCGAGTATAGCCCACAAAGATCTCCGCCATGGCACAACCCAAGGGGGGGCGCCAACCCAGACAGGATGCCCACATCAGTGAATCAACCCACTCAGGTGACGCACCCCTTCCAGGGACGGCATGAGAGAGCCCCAGTAAGCCAGTGACTCAGCCCCTGTAATAGGGTTAGAGGCAGAGAATCCCAGTGGAAAGAGGGGAACCGGCCAGGCAGAGACAGCAAGGGCGGTTCGTTGCTCCAGAGCCTTTCCGTTCACCTTCCCACTCCTGTGCCAGACTACACTCAATCATATGACCCACTGAAGAGATGAGTCTTCAGTAAAGACTTAAAGGTTGAGACCGAGTTTGCGTCTCTGACATAGGTAGGCAGACCGTTCCATAAAAATGGAGCTCTATAGGAGAAAGCCCTGCCTCCAGCTGTTTGCTTAGAAATTCTAGGGACAATTAGGAGGCCTGCGTCTTGTGACCGTAGCGTACGTGTCGGTATGTACAGCAGTACCAAATCAGAGAGATAGGTAGGAGCAAGCCCATGTAATGCTTTGTAGGTTAGCAGTAAAACCTTGAAATCAGCCCTTGCTTTGACAGGAAGCCAGTGTAGAGAGGCTAGCACTGGAGTAATATGATCAAATTTTTTGGTTCTAGTCAGGATTCTAGCAGCCGTATTTAGCACCAACTGAAGTTTATTTAGTGCTTTATCCGGGTAGCCGGAAAGTAGAGCATTGCAGTAGTCTAACCTAGAAGTGACAAAAGCATGGATGAATTTTTCTGCATCATTTTTGGACAGAAAGTTTCTGATTTTTGCAATGTTACGTAGATGGAAAAAAGCTGTCCTTGAAATGGTCTTGATATGTTCTTCAAAAGAGAGATCAGGGTCCAGAGTAACGCCGAGGTCCTTCACAGTTTTGAGACGACTGTACAACCATTAAGATTAATTGTCAGATTCAACAGAAGATCTCTTTGTTTCTTGGGACCTAGAACAAGCATCTCTGTTTTGTCCGAGTTTAAAAGTAGAACGTTTGCAGCCATCCACTTCCTTATGTCTGAAACACATGCTTCTAGCAAGGACAATTTTGGGGCTTCACCATGTTTCATTGAAATGTACAGCTGTGTGTCATCCGCATAGCAGTGAAAGTTAACATTATGTTTTCGAATAACATCCCCAAGAGGTAAAATATATAGTGAAAACAATAGTGGTCCTAAAACAGAACCTTGAGGAACACTGAAATTTACAGTTGATTTGTCAGAGGACAAACCATTCACAGAGACAAATTGATATCTTTCCGACAGATAAGATCTAAACCAGGCCAGAACTTGTCCGTGTAGACCAATTTGGGTTTCCAATCTCTCCAAAAGAATGTGGTGATCGATGGTATCAAAAGCAGCACTAAGGTCTAGGAGCACGAGGACAGATGCAGAGCCTCGGTCCGATGCCATTAAAATGTAATTTACCACCTTCACAAGTGCCGTCTCAGTGCTATGATGGGGTCTAAAACCAGACTGAAGCATTTTGTATACATTGTTTGTCTTCAGGAAGGCAGTGAGTTGCTGCGCAACAGCCTTTTCTAAAATTCTTGAGAGGAATGGAAGATTCGATATAGGCCGATAGTTTTTTATATTTTCTGGGTCAAGGTTTGGCTTTTTCAAGAGAGGCTTTATTACTGCCACTTTTAGTGAGTTTGGTACACATCCGGTGGATAGAGAGCCGTTTATTATGTTCAACATAGGAGGGCCAAGCACAGGAAGCAGCTCTTTCAGTAGTTTAGTTGGAATAGGGTCTAGTATGCAGCTTGAAGGTTTAGAGGCCATGATTATTTTCATCATTGTGTCAAGAGATATTGTACTAAAACACTTGAGTGTCTCCTTTGATCCTAAGTCCTGGGAGAGTTGTGCAGACTCAGGACAACTGAGCTTTGAAGGAATACGCAGATTTAAAAAGGAGTCCGTAATTTACTTTCTAATAATCATAATCTTTTCCTCAAAGAAGTTCATGAATTTATCACTGCTAAAGTGAAAGTCATCCTCTCTTGGGGAATGCTGCTTTTTAGTTAGCTTGTTCTTATTTTCCTCAATTAAGTTAGAAAAATAGGATGATCGAGCAGCAGTAAGGGCTCTACGGTACTGCACGGTACTGTCTTTCCAAGCTAGTCGGAAGACTTCCAGTTTGGTGTGGCGCCATTTCCGTTCCATTTTCTGGAAGCTTGCTTCAGAGCTCGGGTATTTTCTGTGTACCAGGGAGCTAGTTTCTTATGAGAAATGTTTTTAGTTTTTAGGGGTGCAACTGCATCTAGGGTATTGTGCAAGGTTAAATTGAGTTCCTCAGTTAGGTGGTTAACTGATTTTTGTCCTCCGGCGTCCTTGGGTAGACAGAGGGAATCTGGAAGGACATCAAGGAATCTTTGTGTTGTCTGTGAATTTATAGCACGGACTTTTGATGTTCCTTGGTTGGGGTCTGAGCAGATTATTTGTTGCAATTGCAAACGTAATAAAATAGTGGTCCGATAGTCCAGGATTATGAGGAAAAACATTAAGATCCACAACATTTATTCCATGGGACAAAACTAGGTCCAGCGTATGACTGTGACAGTGAGTGGGTCCAGAGACATGTTGGACAAAACCCACTGAGTCGATGATGGCTCCGAAAGCCTTTTGGAGTGGGTCTGTGGACTTTTCCATGTGAATATTAAAGTCACCAAAGATTAGAATATTATCTGCTATGACTACAATGTCTGATAGGAATTCAGGGAACTCAGTGAGGAACGCTGTATATGGCCCAGGAGGCCTGTAAACAGTAGCTATAAAAAGTGATTGAGTAGGCTGCATAGATTTCATGACTAGAAGCGCAAAAGACGAAAATGTCATTTGTTTTTGTAAATTGAAATTTGCTATCGTAAATGTTAGCAACACCTCCGCCTTTCCGGGATGCACGGGGGATATGGTCACTAGTGTAGCCAGGAGGTGAGGCCTCATTTAACACAGTAAATTCATCAGGCTTAAGCCATGTTTCAGTCAGGCCAATCACATCAAGATTATGATCAGTGATTAGTTCATTGACTATAATTGCCTTTGAAGTAAGGGATCTAACATTAAGTAGCCCTATTTTGAGATGTGAGGTATCATGATCCCTTTCAATAATGACAGGAATGGAGGTGGTCTTTATCCTAGTCAAATCAAATCAAATCAAATTTATTTGTCACATACACATGGTTAGCAGATGTTAATGCGAGTGTAGCGAAATGCTTGTGCTTCTAGTTCCGACAATGCAGTAATAACGAACAAGTGATCTAACTAACAATTCCCAAAAAAAACTACTGTCTTATACACAGTGTAAGGGGATAAAGAATATGTACATAAGGATATATGAATGAGTGATGGTACAGAGCAGCATAGGCAAGATACGGTAGATGATATTGAGTACAGTATATACATATGAGATGAGTATGTAAACAAAGTGGGTTAGGGTTAGGGTTAGGGTTAGGGGTTAGGGTTAGGGTTAGGGTTAGGGGTTAGGGTTAGGGTTAGGGTTAGGGTTAGGGTTAGGGTTAGGGTTAGGTGTTTGTTTGAGCAAACAGAGAGACACGGAGGAAGGCAGGAGAGAGAAGCTATGAGTAGCAGACCAAGACGCGACTGTGGACTTTGTTGTAAACAGAATATAGTGCGGCTAGATCGACATTTGAAGTCTGTACATGCACTTAAGTTCGGTACTATGGAATGGACGAATGCTATGCAATTTAGCCGGTTTTCGACTGAGAGACAGCAGCCCGAATCAGTGCTTGAACCGCGGCCGGAGGACCCTGTGATTTTGCAGCAGCTGGTGGACGAGGGTGAGCAGCAGCTAGTGGACGAGGGTGAGCAGCAGCAGCTGGTGGCCGAGGGGGATCAGACGGCAGGTTCTTCGGCGGCGGTGCAGCCAACCAGTCAGGTCCGTAGTGAACTGTGCTCGGAACCGAGGGAGCAAGGCTGCGTCGTGGCGACTTCTACTGAGAGCGAGAGTGATGAAGACGGCGGTGTGCCATCCCGAATGCAGGTTTGGAGTAATGCAATTTTGACTCAGTATGAACACTATATTGTGGGTACAGCCCCTTCAGTTAAACAAATTGACAATAGTCGCACCAGTATGTCCCGAGTACGGGAATTCCTCCGCATTATGTCGGAGGACAAGGCCAATGAAGGACTGTGTTTTCTGGATAACTACAGACGTGTGTCTGTGTGGTATGCTCAATGTGACGGCCGTGGTTTGGCACCATCCACCTTAAAAATGTACCGAGCTGATGTTAGAGGTTTCCTCAATTATCTTATTCAGTTCCGGCCAAATGGTATGCAAGCTAAGGTCGTTGCAATTCGAAAGATGTTACTGTGCTTGGCGAAGATGGACAGGGACTCGCGGCAGAGCCAGGCAACGCATAGGGCAAAATTCCGCCAACGCTGCAGGGACGAGGTGCTCAGCGCTGCGGAGTTAAAACGCTTTGTTGAGCTAAGCAATCGAGCCATTCCTTCAGTTCTCAGTAGGCTGGAGGAACGTGCCACATGCTCTGACAGGCGTAGGTTTGCAGCTCTCATGTCCAGCCGGTTGGCCATATTTAATGGCACTCGACGATCCCCAGTCACAATGTTTAGTGTGACTGATTTCAGTGAAATAACCCCTGAAGGTGGGGGTTATCAGATGTCTATAGCTTCCCACAAAACTAACTATAGCTTTGGGGAGTGCAGAATTGTTCTATGTCAGGAGGAATACACTTGGCTTCAACGATTCCATAAAATCAGGCCTCATCTGAGTGGATTGACCTCAGACACAGAACTGTTCTTTTTCACATCCTGCGGTCAACCCTACGGTAATCTGTGTGAGTATGTGGGGCAAATCTTTGAAGAGTTTGACATTGGAAGTAAAGTGACCTTTGGTACAATTCGACGCAGTGTTGCCACGTTGAACTTTAACCAAGGCTCAGTTACAGACCGGGGAACTGTTGCTGACCATATGTGTCACTCTCTGGAAACCCAGGCACGTCACTACAGGTACCATAATCTGCCCAAAAATGCCAGCCGGGCCCGGGCACTGATTGAGGGTCAAATCAATCAATGATTAACTGATTAAATAAAGCATATTTGTTTGAAATTCACCCTTGTATTTGTGTCATTATGCATTAAAATGATTAAAAATGTGTTTAATCCGCATCCACAAAAATATGTGAAAGTGTCCATAAATAATTAAATTTTTGGGTTACCGGGTGCACGGGTCTATTTTGGGTTACCAGATGCACGTTTTCAATCACCAGGTGCACGGGTCTATTTCCTCCTCCAGCACTTGGCTAACAGTCCATAAAGCACCCAGGACGGCCCTGAGTGAAAGAGGGCCGTAGTAGGGTGCTCCTATAGCGGGCATTAAAATCAGAATGACCGTTAAATGCATTTATGACCATATTTGTATTTTTGGGTTACCGCTTCCATAGCAATCAGTATCCATCGTGAAATTTCAAAGTGTCCATAATGCACTCAGGTCGCCCCCGACAGAGAGAGGGCCGTAGTAGGGTGTTTCCATAGCGGGCATTAATATCAGAATGACCCTTAAATGCATTTAGGACCATATTTGTATTTTTGGGTTACCGCTTCCATAGCAATCAGTATCCATCGTGATATTTTAAACAGCCAATAAAGCACTCATCGGTATTTTTCATAAAATGATTAAAAATACTTCCCGAGGGGCTAGAGGTCCCAAATTTCGTCTCATACCCTCTCTCTCAATGGGCAACAAGTAGAGCATGTCAAAAACAAATTGCCCTAACAGGCACCTATGTTTCCGGTAACATTCACTATTTTCCCAAAACTTAAAACGCAATTTTCTATTAAAATGTTCTATACAAAAACGGTTCTAATTAAATGTAAATTATCGTCTATTTGTGCCCTTTCGTTTAAAAAAAAACCCATCCAGATTGGATATGTACTTTTTGATTTATTCACGTTTTGGTGTACCGGCATATAGCCCATATAGCCCAAGATGGCTGTAACCGGACAGTATTTTAATATTTAGGTTCCCAGGTGCACATTTTCAATCACCAGGTGCACGGAGGTATAGGGTCCCCCATGGATAAAGGTCCGTATTAGGGTGGTCCCAAGTGGGCATTCATTTTTTGTAACACCGCTAATGTAATTTTTGGGTTACCGGGTGCACGGGTCTATTTTGGGTTACCAGATGCACGGTTTCAATCACCAGGTGCACGGCTCTATTTCCTCCTCCAGCACTTGTCTAACAGTCCATAAAGCACCCAGGACGGCCCTGAGTGAAAGAGGGCCGTAGTAGGGTGCTCCTATAGCGGGCATTAAAATCAGAATGACCGTTAAATGCATTTAGGACCATATTTGTATTTTTGGGTTACCGCTTCCATAGCAATCAGTATCCATCGTGAAATTTCAAAGTGTCCATAATGCACTCAGGTCGCCCCCGACAGAGAGAGGGCCGTAGTAGGGTGTTTCCATAGCGGGCATTAATATCAGAATGACCCTTAAATGCATTTAGGACCATATTTGAATTTTTGGGTTACCAGATGCACGTTTTCAATCACCAGGTGCACGGTTTCAATCACCAGGTGCACGGCTCTATTTCCTCCTCCAGCACTTGTCTAACAGTCCATAAAGCACCCAGGACGGCCCTGAGTGAAAGAGGGCCGTAGTAGGGTGCTCCTATAGCGGGCATTAAAATCAGAATGACCGTTAAATGCATTTATGACCATATTTGTATTTTTGGGTTACCAGATGCACGGTTTCAATCACCAGGTGCACGGCTCTATTTCCTCCTCCAGCACTTGTCTAACAGTCCATAAAGCACCCAGGACGGCCCTGAGTGAAAGAGGACCGTAGTAGGGTGCTCCTATAGTGGGCATTAAAATCAGAATGACCGTTAAATGCATTTAGGACCATATTTGTATTTTTGGGTTACCGCTTCCATAGCAATCAGTATCCATCGTGATATTTTAAACAGCCAATAAAGCACTCATCGGTATTTTTCATAAAATGATTAAAAATACTTCCCGAGGGGCTAGAGGTCCCAAATTTCGTCTCATACCCTCTCTCTCAATGGGCAACAAGTAGAGCATGTCAAAAACAAATTGCCCTAACAGGCACCTATGTTTCCGGTAACATTCACTATTTTCCCAAAACTTAAAACGCAATTTTCTATTAAAATGTTCTATACAAAAACGGTTCTAATTAAAAGTAAATTATCGTCTATTTGTGCCCTTTCGTTTAAAAAAAACCCCATCCAGATTGGATATGTACTTTTTGATTTATTCACGTTTTGGTGTACCGGCATATAGCCCATATAGCCCAAGATGGCTGTAACCGGACAGTATTTTAATATTTAGGTTCCCAGGTGCACATTTTCAATCACCAGGTGCACGGAGGTATAGGGTCCCCCATGGATAAAGGTCCGTATTAGGGTGGTCCCAAGCGGGCATTCATTTTTTGTAACACCGCTAATGTAATTTTTGGGTTACCGGGTGCACGGGTCTATTTTGGGTTACCAGATGCACGGTTTCAATCACCAGGTGCACGGCTCTATTTCCTCCTCCAGCACTTGTCTAACAGTCCATAAAGCACCCAGGACGGCCCTGAGTGAAAGAGGGCCGTAGTAGGGTGCTCCTATAGCGGGCATTAAAATCAGAATGACCGTTAAATGCATTTAGGACCATATTTGTATTTTTGGGTTACCGCTTCCATAGCAATCAGTATCCATCGTGAAATTTCAAAGTGTCCATAATGCACTCAGGTCGCCCCCGACAGAGAGAGGGCCGTAGTAGGGTGTTTCCATAGCGGGCATTAATATCAGAATGACCCTTAAATGCATTTAGGACCATATTTGAATTTTTGGGTTACCAGATGCACGTTTTCAATCACCAGGTGCACGGTTTCAATCACCAGGTGCACGGCTCTATTTCCTCCTCCAGCACTTGTCTAACAGTCCATAAAGCACCCAGGACGGCCCTGAGTGAAAGAGGGCCGTAGTAGGGTGCTCCTATAGCGGGCATTAAAATCAGAATGACCGTTAAATGCATTTATGACCATATTTGTATTTTTGGGTTACCAGATGCACGGTTTCAATCACCAGGTGCACGGCTCTATTTCCTCCTCCAGCACTTGTCTAACAGTCCATAAAGCACCCAGGACGGCCCTGAGTGAAAGAGGACCGTAGTAGGGTGCTCCTATAGTGGGCATTAAAATCAGAATGACCGTTAAATGCATTTAGGACCATATTTGTATTTTTGGGTTACCGCTTCCATAGCAATCAGTATCCATCGTGATATTTTAAACAGCCAATAAAGCACTCATCGGTATTTTTCATAAAATGATTAAAAATACTTCCCGAGGGGCTAGAGGTCCCAAATTTCGTCTCATACCCTCTCTCTCAATGGGCAACAAGTAGAGCATGTCAAAAACAAATTGCCCTAACAGGCACCTATGTTTCCGGTAACATTCACTATTTTCCCAAAACTTAAAACGCAATTTTCTATTAAAATGTTCTATACAAAAACGGTTCTAATTAAAAGTAAATTATCGTCTATTTGTGCCCTTTCGTTTAAAAAAACCCCCATCCAGATTGGATATGTACTTTTTGATTTATTCACGTTTTGGTGTACCGGCATATAGCCCATATAGCCCAAGATGGCTGTAACCGGACAGTATTTTAATATTTAGGTTCCCAGGTGCACATTTTCAATCACCAGGTGCACGGAGGTATAGGGTCCCCCATGGATAAAGGTCCGTATTAGGGTGGTCCCAAGCGGGCATTCATTTTTTGTAACACCGCTAATGTAATTTTTGGGTTACCAGATGCACGTTTTCAATCACCAGGTGCACGGCTGTGAAAAGTGTGGACTCTGCCATTTTTCCGACCAATTTCTGTAATTTTCAGAAAATGATTAAAAATACTTCCCGAAGAGCTAGAGGTCCCAAATTTCGTCTCATACCCTCTCTCGTGATGGGCAACAATTGCATCATATCAAAAACATTTCGCATTCACAGGCACCTATGTTTCCTGTAACATTCACTTTTTTCCCAAAACTTAAAACACGATTTTCTATTAAAATGTTTTCTACAAAAACGGTTTTAATTCCATGTAAATGCTCGTCTATATGTGCCCTTTCGTTTAAAATAAACCCCATCCAGATTGGATGTGTACTTTTTGATTTATTCACGTTTTGTGTTTAACAGAATTTTACCCCCAATTGCGGGATACACATAAACCCAGTGAGGTTCCGAGATTATATCGATAAATTGGCCTGAACGTCAATTACACACTTGGGGGTGGGTCGACCAGACAGGTACCGGCGCGAAATCAGAAACCTGGTTTTTGACAACAAGACTTCCATGTCCTAGAGAGACGGGGGTGGTGTCAAACTGATCAGGCCGAATAGAAAATAAGTACTGGGTACTTTTGAGGGATGTGAGCCCCTCGTAACCATGGTAATTTGGACATTTTCCGCCGGCGTCCGATTTAGTGGTTGGAACAGACCCTTCGGCGTCCGATTTATCCTAACTTTTGAGCCACGTTTCCCAGCTTGGTGATGGGAGGATATTGAGCTCTGCCCCGGCAGTTGCTCTATCCCAGCTATTACCTTGTGGGTTTGGTTCATCAATGACCATGGTTCTGGTCCAATGAAGGTGCCCGTCCCTTCGGCGACCGATTGGTGGTTGTTTAGTCCCGGTGAGGGCTAGCTCTCCAGTCCAGTCCCATACTTGTTTCACGGTGCGTCTCCATGGTTGTCCTCTGTTGTCCAGGGAGTTTAATTTCCTCTGACTGATTTGCATTCGTTTTCCACCTGGGAGGGACTCTATCGGCCGGCCTTTGGCTGGTGTTCTGATGGATGTTCCCTCCCGACCCAAGTGGATTTGCCTCTATCGGGGGAGCCCCTTTCGGAATTTTGGTCCCCTAATTTCGATACACTCCAGCCGCGCAACGTTCGTGCGATTTCGAGCCGAACTGTCTGACCAAGTGGCCCTCCATTGGTGTTCCGGTGCGGGGAGTGGCACACTCAGGCTGCGAAGCATGTGGTGATGGTCATCCCGTAACGCATCGGCACCAAAAACACGTATTCTCAAACCCTGTCTTCAAATGTGGACCTACCCGGTTGACCCAAGCGGTCTGTCTGAGGCCGGGCAGCGTCCGGGAAACCAAAGTATTTGGGTTCCGGGGAGTATGGTTGCAAAGCTGAAATTTAAAGGAATTGACGGAAGGGCACCACCAGGAGTGGGGCCTGCGGCTTAATTTGACTCAACACCGAAAACCTCACCCAGGCCGGACGGGATTGACAGGTTGAAAGCGGATCACACACTGAGCGGATCAGCGTGTGTCTACCCTTCACCGAGAGGAATTCCCAGTAAGCGCGGGTCATAAGCTCCGGTCCCTGCCCTTTGTACACACCGCCCGTCACTACTACCGATTGGAGAGGTCCTCGGATCGGCCCCGCTGAGGTCGGTCACGGCCCTGGCGGAGCGCCGAGAAGACGATCAATCTTGACTATCTAGAGGAAGTAAAAGTCGTAACAAGGTTTCCGTAGGTGAACCTGCGGAAGGATCATTAACGGGTTGCCAGCCGCCGGCATGGGGCTGAGCGCCGAAAATCCAGCTATGCTGCGGGTTGGGTAGGGTAGGGGGCTCACGCCTCCCGCCTCTCTCTTCTCCCGGCGCGGGTGTCATCGGTCCTAGCCCGCTTCCCCGCATTCCCCCCTTTGCCTGGGATGTGCCCGACTGGCTCCATCCCCTTTCCCCATTAGCCACGGTTGCATGACTCACCTATGGGCGGGTGGAGAGGCCGCTACCGAAGGGGACTGGGGGTGTCCGGTGAACCGGGACTTCCCAAAATGGTCTAACACTGATGTAAGCGGCTTGAGTATCGCCCCGTATCCTCGCGCGGCACTGGGAACCCAGTCAACTTCTCTGCGCCCCGGCGTAGGTGGGGGTTCAATGTCTGCGCGGCTTCCCTGGCGCTTCGGCGACGAGGACGCAAGCGCAGCTCCCGGAAGCCTCCCTATTCTTAAACCTTTGTCTTTGAACTTATGGCCTGGCGCTCTGGCGAAGTGCGGGTGGAGGAAAGGAGGGTAACCTCCCCATCTCTGCCCGGCCTCTGGCCTCTGCGTGCGTAATGAGAAAAACAAGAGTACAACTCTTAGCGGTGGATCACTCGGCTCGTGCGTCGATGAAGAACGCAGCTAGCTGCGAGAACTAATGTGAATTGCAGGACACATTGATCATTGACACTTCGAACGCACTTTGCGGCCCCATGTTCCTCCTGGGGCTACGCCTGTCTGAGGGTCGCTTTGTCATCAATCGGAACCTCTGGGTTTCCGCAGCTGGGGCAGCTGGGGCAGTCATGTGGTGTATAGAAGACCGCTTTGCCCAGTGTCGATCGGGGGCCTGAGTCCTTCTGATCGAGGCTCAGCCCGTGGACGGTGTGAGGCCGGTAACGGAAGGGAGTCGGGTTCAGATCCCCGAATTTGGAGTGGCGGAGATGGGCGCCGCGAGGCGTCCAGTGCGGTAATGTGACCGATCCCGGAGAAGCTGGCGGGAGCCCCGGGGAGAGTTCAGGGGCGCCCTGGAATGGGTTCGCCCCGAGAGAGGGGCCCAAGCCCTGGAAAGCGTCGCGTTCCCAGCGGCGTCCGGTGAGCTCTCGCTGGCCATTCAAAATCCGGGGGAGAGGGTGTAAGCAGGCACTCGATCCAATCTTTTTTTGGGACGGAAGGCGTCTTCCTCCACCTCCCCTCTTCAGTACAAATGGGTCACCAGGTGCACATAGAAGCACCAGGAGTCAGAGTCCAGATGCCCAGAGAGAGAGTGGGCAATCGGACTAAGGAAGGTGGGTACAGGTAGAAAAGTACCACCGGCACCCGGTAACCCAAAACGGACGTCGTGCACCCGGTAACCCAAAGACCCAAGAGAGAGTGGGCAAGTCAGAGTCCGATAGCCCAAAAAGAGAGTGGGCAATCGGACTAAGGAAGGTGGGTACAGGTAGAAAAGTACCACCGGCACCCGGTAACCCAAAACGGACGTTGTGCACCCGGTAACCCAAAGACCCAAGAGAGAGTGGGCAAGTCAGAGTCCGATAGCCCAAAAAGAGAGTGGGCAATCGGACTAAGGAAGGTGGGTACAGGTAGAAAAGTACCACCGGCACCCGGTAACCCAAAACGGACGTTGTGCACCCGGTAACCCAAAGACCCAAGAGAGAGTGGGCAAGTCAGAGTCCGATAGCCCAAAAAGAGAGTGGGCAATCGGACTAAGGAAGGTGGGTACAGGTAGAAAAGTACCACCGGCACCCGGTAACCCAAAACGGACGTTGTGCACCCGGTAACCCAAAGACCCAAGAGAGAGTGGGCAAGTCAGAGTCCGATAGCCCAAAAAGAGAGTGGGCAATCGGACTAAGGAAGGTGGGTACCAGGTAGAAAAGTACCATCGGTACCTGGTAACCCAAAACGGACGTCGTGCACCCGGTAACCCAAAGACCCAAGAGAGAGTGGGCAAGTCAGAGTCCGATAGCCCAAAAAGAGAGTGGGCAATCGGACTAAGGAAGGTGGGTACAGGTAGTACCACCGGTAACCCAGAGTGGACTTAGGTTCTGGGTGGAAAGCGGCCGGGTGACCAGGTGCACATGGGCCTTTTTGGGTGACCAGGTGCACGAGGGCCTTTTTGGGTGACCAGGTGCACGAGGTCCATTTTGGGTGACCAGGTGCACGAGGTCCATTTTGGGTGACCAGGTGCACGAGGTCCATTTTGGGTGACCAGGTGCACGCGGTTCTTAACAGCGCGGCTATCTGCTTTATTGCCGGGGAAGGGTGCTTAAGTGTGGGTGCCCTGGTTCACCTGGTGTGCAAGGAGGTGGGGGGGGGTCCCCTGCTGGAATCATCCCCGGAAATAGAGGGTTGTTCCCCGGGTGGTGAGTGAGGGCCTAACTGCCTGTATGTGTACTCTCATGCCCAGAGAGAGAGGCCTGTTCCTGGATAGGGAGTTAGGCCTTTAGGTCTGAAGGTCAATAGTTCCACTGT
>NW_022263197.1:40000-62500 GCF_002021735.2 Oncorhynchus kisutch
GGGCACTGATTGAGGGTCAAATCAATCAATGATTAACTGATTAAATAAAGCATATTTGTTTGAAATTCACCCTTGTATTTGTGTCATTATGCATTAAAATGATTAAAAATGTGTTTAATCCGCATCCACAAAAATATGTGAAAGTGTCCATAAATAATTTAATTTTTGGGTTACCGGGTGCACGGGTCTATTTTGGGTTACCAGATGCACGTTTTCAATCACCAGGTGCACGGGTCTATTTCCTCCTCCAGCACTTGGCTAACAGTCCATAAAGCACCCAGGACGGCCCTGAGTGAAAGAGGGCCGTAGTAGGGTGCTCCTATAGCGGGCATTAAAATCAGAATGACCGTTAAATGCATTTATGACCATATTTGTGTTTTTGGGTTACCAGATGCACGGTTTCAATCACCAGGTGCACGGCTCTATTTCCTCCTCCAGCACTTGTCAAACAGTCCATAAAGCACCCAGGACGGCCCTGAGTGAAAGAGGGCCGTAGTAGGGTGCTCCTATAGTGGGCATTAAAATCAGAATGACCGTTAAATGCATTTATGACCATATTTGTGTTTTTGGGTTACCGCTTCTATAGCAATCAGTATCCATCGTGATATTTTAAACAGCCAATAAAGCACTCATCGGTATTTTTCATAAAATGATTAAAAATACTTCCCGAGGGGCTAGAGGTCCCAAATTTCGTCTCATACCCTCTCTCTCAATGGGCAACAAGTAGAGCATGTCAAAAACAAATTGCCCTAACAGGCACCTATGTTTCCGGTAACATTCACTATTTTCCCAAAACTTAAAACGCAATTTTCTATTAAAATGTTCTATACAAAAACGGTTCTAATTAAAAGTAAATTATCGTCTATTTGTGCCCTTTCGTTTAAAAAAAACCCCATCCAGATTGGATATGTACTTTTTGATTTATTCACGTTTTGGTGTACCGGCATATAGCCCATATAGCCCAAGATGGCTGTAACCGGACAGTATTTTAATATTTAGGTTCCCAGGTGCACATTTTCAATCACCAGGTGCACGGAGGTATAGGGTCCCCCATGGATAAAGGTCCGTATTAGGGTGGTCCCAAGTGGGCATTCATTTTTTGTAACACCGCTAATGTAATTTTTGGGTTACCGGGTGCACGGGTCTATTTTGGGTTACCAGATGCACGGTTTCAATCACCAGGTGCACGGCTCTATTTCCTCCTCCAGCACTTGTCAAACAGTCCATAAAGCACCCAGGACGGCCCTGAGTGAAAGAGGGCCGTAGTAGGGTGCTCCTATAGCGGGCATTAAAATCAGAATGACCGTTAAATGCATTTATGACCATATTTGTGTTTTTGGGTTACCGCTTCTATAGCAATCAGTATCCATCGTGAAATTTCAAAGTGTCCATAATGCACTCAGGTCGCCCCCGACAGAGAGAGGGCCGTAGTAGGGTGTTTCCATAGCGGGCATTAATATCAGAATGACCCTTAAATGCATTTAGGACCATATTTGAATTTTTGGGTTACCAGATGCACGTTTTCAATCACCAGGTGCACGGTTTCAATCACCAGGTGCACGGCTCTATTTCCTCCTCCAGCACTTGTCAAACAGTCCATAAAGCACCCAGGACGGCCCTGAGTGAAAGAGGGCCGTAGTAGGGTGCTCCTATAGCGGGCATTAAAATCAGAATGACCGTTAAATGCATTTATGACCATATTTGTGTTTTTGGGTTACCAGATGCACGGTTTCAATCACCAGGTGCACGGCTCTATTTCCTCCTCCAGCACTTGTCAAACAGTCCATAAAGCACCCAGGACGGCCCTGAGTGAAAGAGGGCCGTAGTAGGGTGCTCCAATAGTGGGCATTAAAATCAGAATGACCGTTAAATGCATTTATGACCATATTTGTGTTTTTGGGTTACCGCTTCTATAGCAATCAGTATCCATCGTGATATTTTAAACAGCCAATAAAGCACTCATCGGTATTTTTCATAAAATGATTAAAAATACTTCCCGAGGGGCTAGAGGTCCCAAATTTCGTCTCATACCCTCTCTCTCAATGGGCAACAAGTAGAGCATGTCAAAAACAAATTGCCCTAACAGGCACCTATGTTTCCGGTAACATTCACTATTTTCCCAAAACTTAAAACGCAATTTTCTATTAAAATGTTCTATACAAAAACGGTTCTAATTAAAAGTAAATTATCGTCTATTTGTGCCCTTTCGTTTAAAAAAAACCCCATCCAGATTGGATATGTACTTTTTGATTTATTCACGTTTTGGTGTACCGGCATATAGCCCATATAGCCCAAGATGGCTGTAACCGGACAGTATTTTAATATTTAGGTTCCCAGGTGCACATTTTCAATCACCAGGTGCACGGAGGTATAGGGTCCCCCATGGATAAAGGTCCGTATTAGGGTGGTCCCAAGTGGGCATTCATTTTTTGTAACACCGCTAATGTAATTTTTGGGTTACCGGGTGCACGGGTCTATTTTGGGTTACCAGATGCACGGTTTCAATCACCAGGTGCACGGCTCTATTTCCTCCTCCAGCACTTGTCAAACAGTCCATAAAGCACCCAGGACGGCCCTGAGTGAAAGAGGGCCGTAGTAGGGTGCTCCTATAGCGGGCATTAAAATCAGAATGACCGTTAAATGCATTTATGACCATATTTGTGTTTTTGGGTTACCGCTTCTATAGCAATCAGTATCCATCGTGAAATTTCAAAGTGTCCATAATGCACTCAGGTCGCCCCCGACAGAGAGAGGGCCGTAGTAGGGTGTTTCCATAGCGGGCATTAATATCAGAATGACCCTTAAATGCATTTAGGACCATATTTGAATTTTTGGGTTACCAGATGCACGTTTTCAATCACCAGGTGCACGGCTGTGAAAAGTGTGGACTCTGCCATTTTTCCGACCAATTTCTGTAATTTTCAGAAAATGATTAAAAATACTTCCCGAAGAGCTAGAGGTCCCAAATTTCGTCTCATACCCTCTCTCGTGATGGGCAACAATTGCATCATATCAAAAACATTTCGCATTCACAGGCACCTATGTTTCCTGTAACATTCACTTTTTTCCCAAAACTTAAAACACGATTTTCTATTAAAATGTTTTCTACAAAAACGGTTTTAATTCCATGTAAATGCTCGTCTATATGTGCCCTTTCGTTTAAAATAAACCCCATCCAGATTGGATGTGTACTTTTTGATTTATTCACGTTTTGTGTTTAACAGAATTTTACCCCCAATTGCGGGATACACATAAACCCAGTGAGGTTCCGAGATTATATCGATAAATTGGCCTGAACGTCAATTACACACTTGGGGGTGGGTCGACCAGACAGGTACCGGCGCGAAATCAGAAACCTGGTTTTTGACAACAAGACTTCCATGTCCTAGAGAGACGGGGGTGGTGTCAAACTGATCAGGCCGAATAGAAAATAAGTACTGGGTACTTTTGAGGGATGTGAGCCCCTCGTAACCATGGTAATTTGGACATTTTCCGCCGGCGTCCGATTTAGTGGTTGGAACAGACCCTTCGGCGTCCGATTTATCCTAACTTTTGAGCCACGTTTCCCAGCTTGGTGATGGGAGGATATTGAGCTCTGCCCCGGCAGTTGCTCTATCCCAGCTATTACCTTGTGGGTTTGGTTCATCAATGACCATGGTTCTGGTCCAATGAAGGTGCCTGTCCCTTCGGCGACCGATTGGTGGTTGTTTAGTCCCGGTGAGGGCTAGCTCTCCAGTCCAGTCCCATACTTGTTTCACGGTGCGTCTCCATGGTTGTCCTCTGTTGTCCAGGGAGTTTAATTTCCTCTGACTGATTTGCATTCGTTTTCCACCTGGGAGGGACTCTATCGGCCGGCCTTTGGCTGGTGTTCTGATGGATGTTCCCTCCCGACCCAAGTGGATTTGCCTCTATCGGGGGAGCCCCTTTCGGAATTTTGGTCCCCTAATTTCGATACACTCCAGCCGCGCAACGTTCGTGCGATTTCGAGCCGAACTGTCTGACCAAGTGGCCCTCCATTGGTGTTCCGGTGCGGGGAGTGGCACACTCAGGCTGCGAAGCATGTGGTGATGGTCATCCCGTAACGCATCGGCACCAAAAACACGTATTCTCAAACCCTGTCTTCAAATGTGGACCTACCCGGTTGACCCAAGCGGTCTGTCTGAGGCCGGGCAGCGTCCGGGAAACCAAAGTATTTGGGTTCCGGGGAGTATGGTTGCAAAGCTGAAATTTAAAGGAATTGACGGAAGGGCACCACCAGGAGTGGGGCCTGCGGCTTAATTTGACTCAACACCGAAAACCTCACCCAGGCCGGACGGGATTGACAGGTTGAAAGCGGATCACACACTGAGCGGATCAGCGTGTGTCTACCCTTCACCGAGAGGAATTCCCAGTAAGCGCGGGTCATAAGCTCCGGTCCCTGCCCTTTGTACACACCGCCCGTCACTACTACCGATTGGAGAGGTCCTCGGATCGGCCCCGCTGAGGTCGGTCACGGCCCTGGCGGAGCGCCGAGAAGACGATCAATCTTGACTATCTAGAGGAAGTAAAAGTCGTAACAAGGTTTCCGTAGGTGAACCTGCGGAAGGATCATTAACGGGTTGCCAGCCGCCGGCATGGGGCTGAGCGCCGAAAATCCAGCTATGCTGCGGGTTGGGTAGGGTAGGGGGCTCACGCCTCCCGCCTCTCTCTTCTCCCGGCGCGGGTGTCATCGGTCCTAGCCCGCTTCCCCGCATTCCCCCCTTTGCCTGGGATGTGCCCGACTGGCTCCATCCCCTTTCCCCATTAGCCACGGTTGCATGACTCACCTATGGGCGGGTGGAGAGGCCGCTACCGAAGGGGACTGGGGGTGTCCGGTGAACCGGGACTTCCCAAAATGGTCTAACACTGATGTAAGCGGCTTGAGTATCGCCCCGTATCCTCGCGCGGCACTGGGAACCCAGTCAACTTCTCTGCGCCCCGGCGTAGGTGGGGGTTCAATGTCTGCGCGGCTTCCCTGGCGCTTCGGCGACGAGGACGCAAGCGCAGCTCCCGGAAGCCTCCCTATTCTTAAACCTTTGTCTTTGAACTTATGGCCTGGCGCTCTGGCGAAGTGCGGGTGGAGGAAAGGAGGGTAACCTCCCCATCTCTGCCCGGCCTCTGGCCTCTGCGTGCGTAATGAGAAAAACAAGAGTACAACTCTTAGCGGTGGATCACTCGGCTCGTGCGTCGATGAAGAACGCAGCTAGCTGCGAGAACTAATGTGAATTGCAGGACACATTGATCATTGACACTTCGAACGCACTTTGCGGCCCCATGTTCCTCCTGGGGCTACGCCTGTCTGAGGGTCGCTTTGTCATCAATCGGAACCTCTGGGTTTCCGCAGCTGGGGCAGCTGGGGCAGTCATGTGGTGTATAGAAGACCGCTTTGCCCAGTGTCGATCGGGGGCCTGAGTCCTTCTGATCGAGGCTCAGCCCGTGGACGGTGTGAGGCCGGTAACGGAAGGGAGTCGGGTTCAGATCCCCGAATTTGGAGTGGCGGAGATGGGCGCCGCGAGGCGTCCAGTGCGGTAATGTGACCGATCCCGGAGAAGCTGGCGGGAGCCCCGGGGAGAGTTCAGGGGCGCCCTGGAATGGGTTCGCCCCGAGAGAGGGGCCCAAGCCCTGGAAAGCGTCGCGTTCCCAGCGGCGTCCGGTGAGCTCTCGCTGGCCATTCAAAATCCGGGGGAGAGGGTGTAAGCAGGCACTCGATCCAATCTTTTTTTGGGACGGAAGGCGTCTTCCTCCACCTCCCCTCTTCAGTACAAATGGGTCACCAGGTGCACATAGAAGCACCAGGAGTCAGAGTCCAGATGCCCAGAGAGAGAGTGGGCAATCGGACTAAGGAAGGTGGGTACAGGTAGAAAAGTACCACCGGCACCCGGTAACCCAAAACGGACGTCGTGCACCCGGTAACCCAAAGACCCAAGAGAGAGTGGGCAAGTCAGAGTCCGATAGCCCAAAAAGAGAGTGGGCAATCGGACTAAGGAAGGTGGGTACAGGTAGAAAAGTACCACCGGCACCCGGTAACCCAAAACGGACGTCGTGCACCCGGTAACCCAAAGACCCAAGAGAGAGTGGGCAAGTCAGAGTCCGATAGCCCAAAAAGAGAGTGGGCAATCGGACTAAGGAAGGTGGGTACAGGTAGAAAAGTACCACCGGCACCCGGTAACCCAAAACGGACGTTGTGCACCCGGTAACCCAAAGACCCAAGAGAGAGTGGGCAAGTCAGAGTCCGATAGCCCAAAAAGAGAGTGGGCAATCGGACTAAGGAAGGTGGGTACAGGTAGAAAAGTACCACCGGCACCCGGTAACCCAAAACGGACGTTGTGCACCCGGTAACCCAAAGACCCAAGAGAGAGTGGGCAAGTCAGAGTCCGATAGCCCAAAAAGAGAGTGGGCAATCGGACTAAGGAAGGTGGGTACAGGTAGAAAAGTACCACCGGCACCCGGTAACCCAAAACGGACGTTGTGCACCCGGTAACCCAAAGACCCAAGAGAGAGTGGGCAAGTCAGAGTCCGATAGCCCAAAAAGAGAGTGGGCAATCGGACTAAGGAAGGTGGGTACAGGTAGAAAAGTACCACCGGCACCCGGTAACCCAAAACGGACGTTGTGCACCCGGTAACCCAAAGACCCAAGAGAGAGTGGGCAAGTCAGAGTCCGATAGCCCAAAAAGAGAGTGGGCAATCGGACTAAGGAAGGTGGGTACAGGTAGAAAAGTACCACCGGCACCCGGTAACCCAAAACGGACGTTGTGCACCCGGTAACCCAAAGACCCAAGAGAGAGTGGGCAAGTCAGAGTCCGATAGCCCAAAAAGAGAGTGGGCAATCGGACTAAGGAAGGTGGGTACAGGTAGAAAAGTACCACCGGCACCCGGTAACCCAAAACGGACGTTGTGCACCCGGTAACCCAAAGACCCAAGAGAGAGTGGGCAAGTCAGAGTCCGATAGCCCAAAAAGAGAGTGGGCAATCGGACTAAGGAAGGTGGGTACCAGGTAGAAAAGTACCATCGGTACCTGGTAACCCAAAACGGACGTCGTGCACCCGGTAACCCAAAGACCCAAGAGAGAGTGGGCAAGTCAGAGTCCGATAGCCCAAAAAGAGAGTGGGCAATCGGACTAAGGAAGGTGGGTACAGGTAGTACCACCGGTAACCCAGAGTGGACTTAGGTTCTGGGTGGAAAGCGGCCGGGTGACCAGGTGCACATGGGCCTTTTTGGGTGACCAGGTGCACGAGGGCCTTTTTGGGTGACCAGGTGCACGAGGTCCATTTTGGGTGACCAGGTGCACGAGGTCCATTTTGGGTGACCAGGTGCACGAGGTCCATTTTGGGTGACCAGGTGCACGCGGTTCTTAACAGCGCGGCTATCTGCTTTATTGCCGGGGAAGGGTGCTTAAGTGTGGGTGCCCTGGTTCACCTGGTGTGCAAGGTTGTGGAGGTGGGGGGGGGTCCCCTGCTGGAATCATCCCCGGAAATAGAGGGTTGTTCCCCGGGTGGTGAGTGAGGGCCTAACTGCCTGTATGTGTACTCTCATGCCCAGAGAGAGAGGCCTGTTCCTGGATAGGGAGTTAGGCCTTTAGGTCTGAAGGTCAATAGTTCCACTGTCCTTAAGGGGGGCAGAGCAGTCAGCCTCTGTGGAGGTGAGCTGCTCTGTCCCCCTTTTTTTTTGGCCTAATTCCCCAATCACCATACCCAGAGTTGGACATAGTGCAATTTCTGTGATTTATTTACCATCCATTTTGGGTTACCAGATGCACGTTTTCAATCACCAGGTGCACAACAATGTGTATCCATCAGAATAGTTTAAACAGTCCATAAAGCACTCAGGACGGGCGCCCATGGATAGAGGGCCATGGATAGATGCCCACTATCATAGTCCCATAGTGGGTATTAATATCAGAATGACCGACAAGTGCATTTAGGACAGTCTTTTTATTTTTAGGTTACCAGGTGCCTACCTTCAAACACCTTACGAGGTGACTACTTTAAATTAGGAGATTATTTTTAGGTTACCAGTTGACCGGCTATTTATTTTTTCCTGCCAAAATCGGTATTTTTCATAAAATGATTAAAAATACTTCCCGAGGGGCTAGAGGTCCCAAATTTCGTCTCATACCCTCTCTCTCAATGGGCAACAAGTAGAGCATGTCAAAAACAAATTGCCCTAACAGGCACCTATGTTTCCGGTAACATCCACTATTTTCCAAAAACTTAAAACACGATTTTCTATTAAAATGTTCTATACAAAAACGGTTTTAATTCAATGTAAATTATCGTCTATTTGTGCCCTTTCGTTTAAAAAAAACCCCATCCAGATTGGATATGTACTTTTTGATTTATTCACGTTTTGGTGTTTCAGCATATAGCCCAAGATGGCTGCCAACAAAGGTCAAATAAGGCCTTGAGGCCAGATAGAGGCATATAAACTGGTTAGGGGTGTTTGGCCTTTAGGCTTGTATGTCCCTTCATCCCATGAGAGAGAGTTTAGCCTTTTAAGCCTCTCTGTGTCCTCTCATTCCCAGAAAAAGTCCCTTTACAGGTTAGGTCAAATAAGGCCTTGAGGCCTGTTTGTGACCTCTGATGCCCAGATAGAGGCATATAAACTGGTTAGGGGTGTTTGGCCTTTAGGCTTGTATGTCCCTTCATCCCATGAGAGAGAGTTTAGCCTTTTAAGCCTCTCTGTGTCCTCTCATTCCCAGAAAAAGTCATTTTACCGGTTAGGTCAAATAAGGCCTTGAGGCCTGTTTGTGACCTCTGATGCCCAGATAGAGGCATATAAACTGGTTAGGGGTGTTTGGCCTTTAGGCTTGTATGTCCCTTCATCCCATGAGAGAGAGTTTAGCCTTTTAAGCCTCTCTGTGTCCTCTCATTCCCAGAAAAAGTCATTTTACCGGTTAGGTCAAATAAGGCCTTGAGGCCTGTTTGTGACCTCTGATGCCCAGATAGAGGCATATAAACTGGTTAGGGGTGTTTGGCCTTTAGGCTTGTATGTCCCTTCATCCCATGAGAGAGAGTTTAGCCTTTTAAGCCTCTCTGTGTCCTCTCATTCCCAGAAAAAGTCCCTTTACAGGTTAGGTCAAATAAGGCCTTGAGGCCTGTTTGTGACCTCTGATGCCCAGATAGAGGCATATAAACTGGTTAGGGGTGTTTGGCCTTTAGGCTTGTATGTCCCTTCATCCCATGAGAGAGAGTTTAGCCTTTTAAGCCTCTCTGTGTCCTCTCATTCCCAGAAAAAGTCATTTTACCGGTTAGGTCAAATAAGGCCTTGAGGCCTGTTTGTGACCTCTGATGCCCAGATAGAGGCATATAAACTGGTTAGGGGTGTTTGGCCTTTAGGCTTGTATGTCCCTTCATCCCATGAGAGAGAGTTTAGCCTTTTAAGCCTCTCTGTGTCCTCTCATTCCCAGAAAAAGTCATTTTACCGGTTAGGTCAAATAAGGCCTTGAGGCCTGTTTGTGACCTCTGATGCCCAGATAGAGGCATATAAACTGGTTAGGGGTGTTTGGCCTTTAGGCTTGTATGTCCCTTCATCCCATGAGAGAGAGTTTAGCCTTTTAAGCCTCTCTGTGTCCTCTCATTCCCAGAAAAAGTCCCTTTACAGGTTAGGTCAAATAAGGCCTTGAGGCCTGTTTGTGACCTCTGATGCCCAGATAGAGGCATATAAACTGGTTAGGGGTGTTTGGCCTTTAGGCTTGTATGTCCCTTCATCCCATGAGAGAGAGTTTAGCCTTTTAAGCCTCTCTGTGTCCTCTCATTCTCTGAAAAAGGCATGTCAACCGGTTAGGTCAAATAAGGCCTTGAGGCCTGTTTGTGACCTCTGATGCCCAGATAGAGGCATATAACCTGGTTAGGGGTGTTTGGCCTTTAGGCCTGTATGTCCCTTCATCCCATGAGAGAGAGTTTAACCTTTTAAGCCTCTCTGTGTCCTCTCATTCTCTGAAAAAGGCATGTCAACCGGTTAGGTCAAATAAGGCCTTGAGGCCAGGGCAGTGGGTTTTGTCCCAGGCCAGGCCAGTGGCTTTCTGGCCTATGGGCCTATGGGCCTATGGACCTATGGTCCTTTTTTTGGTTATCAGGCCCCTGTGGGGAAAAAAAATGATTACCCAGGCCTGGCATGAACACTTGACCCGGTGATTGTGAGTCAAGCTCCCTAACCATTAAGCCATACAGCCTTTCGTGAGTAAAGAGACAGCGATGTGAGCTTTATAGTCAAATTCTCCTTCCCCGTCCATTTTGTCCCATATTGGGCCTCTGCTGGGGCCCACACCTGGTGCCCACACCTTGGGCTGTGGGTTAGCAGGCCCTGTGGGGAAAAAAAGACGCTGATCCTTGCGGGTCTCGAACCCTTGCCTGACAATTCTCAGGCAAGTCCGCTACCCACAGGGCCAAACGTCCTTTCACGAATAAAGAGACAACGAGGTGAGCTTTATGGTCAAATTCTCCTTCCCCGTCCAATTAGTCCCATATTGGGCCACAGGTGGGGCGCATTAAGCCCTGGTTAGGGTTAGGTGTTTGTTTGAGCAAACAGAGAGACACGGAGGAAGGCAGGAGAGAGAAGCTATGAGTAGCAGACCAAGACGCGACTGTGGACTTTGTTGTAAACAGAATATAGTGCGGCTAGATCGACATTTGAAGTCTGTACATGCACTTAAGTTCGGTACTATGGAATGGACGAATGCTATGCAATTTAGCCGGTTTTCGACTGAGAGACAGCAGCCCGAATCAGTGCTTGAACCGCGGCCGGAGGACCCTGTGATTTTGCAGCAGCTGGTGGACGAGGGTGAGCAGCAGCTAGTGGACGAGGGTGAGCAGCAGCAGCTGGTGGCCGAGGGGGATCAGACGGCAGGTTCTTCGGCGGCGGTGCAGCCAACCAGTCAGGTCCGTAGTGAACTGTGCTCGGAACCGAGGGAGCAAGGCTGCGTCGTGGCGACTTCTACTGAGAGCGAGAGTGATGAAGACGGCGGTGTGCCATCCCGAATGCAGGTTTGGAGTAATGCAATTTTGACTCAGTATGAACACTATATTGTGGGTACAGCCCCTTCAGTTAAACGAATTGACAATAGTCGCACCAGTATGTCCCGAGTACGGGAATTCCTCCGCATTATGTCGGAGGACAAGGCCAATGAAGGACTGTGTTTTCTGGATAACTACAGACGTGTGTCTGTGTGGTATGCTCAATGTGACGGCCGTGGTTTGGCACCATCCACCTTAAAAATGTACCGAGCTGATGTTAGAGGTTTCCTCAATTATCTTATTCAGTTCCGGCCAAATGGTATGCAAGCTAAGGTCGTTGCAATTCGAAAGATGTTACTGTGCTTGGCGAAGATGGACAGGGACTCGCGGCAGAGCCAGGCAACGCATAGGGCAAAATTCCGCCAACGCTGCAGGGACGAGGTGCTCAGCGCTGCGGAGTTAAAACGCTTTGTTGAGCTAAGCAATCGAGCCATTCCTTCAGTTCTCAGTAGGCTGGAGGAACGTGCCACATGCTCTGACAGGCGTAGGTTTGCAGCTCTCATGTCCAGCCGGTTGGCCATATTTAATGGCACTCGACGATCCCCAGTCACAATGTTTAGTGTGACTGATTTCAGTGAAATAACCCCTGAAGGTGGGGGTTATCAGATGTCTATAGCTTCCCACAAAACTAACTATAGCTTCGGGGAGTGCAGAATTGTTCTATGTCAGGAGGAATACACTTGGCTTCAACGATTCCATAAAATCAGGCCTCATCTGAGTGGATTGACCTCAGACACAGAACTGTTCTTTTTCACATCCTGCGGTCAACCCTACGGTAATCTGTGTGAGTATGTGGGGCAAATCTTTGAAGAGTTTGGCATTGGAAGTAAAGTGACCTTTGGTACAATTCGACGCAGTGTTGCCACGTTGAACTTTAACCAAGGCTCAGTTACAGACCGGGGAACTGTTGCTGACCATATGTGTCACTCTCTGGAAACCCAGGCACGTCACTACAGGTACCATAATCTGCCCAAAAATGCCAGCCGGGCCCGGGCACTGATTGAGGGTCAAATCAATCAATGATTAACTGATTAAATAAAGCATATTTGTTTGAAATTCACCCTTGTATTTGTGTCATTATGCATTAAAATGATTAAAAATGTGTTTAATCCGCATCCACAAAAATATGTGAAAGTGTCCATAAATAATTTAATTTTGGGTTACCGGGTGCACGGGTCTATTTTGGGTTACCAGATGCACGTTTTCAATCACCAGGTGCACGGGTCTATTTCCTCCTCCAGCACTTGGCTAACAGTCCATAAAGCACCCAGGACGGCCCTGAGTGAAAGAGGGCCGTAGTAGGGTGCTCCTATAGCGGGCATTAAAATCAGAATGACCGTTAAATGCATTTATGACCATATTTGTGTTTTTGGGTTACCAGATGCACGGTTTCAATCACCAGGTGCACGGCTCTATTTCCTCCTCCAGCACTTGTCAAACAGTCCATAAAGCACCCAGGACGGCCCTGAGTGAAAGAGGGCCGTAGTAGGGTGCTCCTATAGTGGGCATTAAAATCAGAATGACCGTTAAATGCATTTATGACCATATTTGTGTTTTTGGGTTACCGCTTCTATAGCAATCAGTATCCATCGTGATATTTTAAACAGCCAATAAAGCACTCATCGGTATTTTTCATAAAATGATTAAAAATACTTCCCGAGGGGCTAGAGGTCCCAAATTTCGTCTCATACCCTCTCTCTCAATGGGCAACAAGTAGAGCATGTCAAAAACAAATTGCCCTAACAGGCACCTATGTTTCCGGTAACATTCACTATTTTCCCAAAACTTAAAACGCAATTTTCTATTAAAATGTTCTATACAAAAACGGTTCTAATTAAAAGTAAATTATCGTCTATTTGTGCCCTTTCGTTTAAAAAAAAACCCCATCCAGATTGGATATGTACTTTTTGATTTATTCACGTTTTGGTGTACCGGCATATAGCCCATATAGCCCAAGATGGCTGTAACCGGACAGTATTTTAATATTTAGGTTCCCAGGTGCACATTTTCAATCACCAGGTGCACGGAGGTATAGGGTCCCCCATGGATAAAGGTCCGTATTAGGGTGGTCCCAAGTGGGCATTCATTTTTTGTAACACCGCTAATGTAATTTTTGGGTTACCGGGTGCACGGGTCTATTTTGGGTTACCAGATGCACGGTTTCAATCACCAGGTGCACGGCTCTATTTCCTCCTCCAGCACTTGTCAAACAGTCCATAAAGCACCCAGGACGGCCCTGAGTGAAAGAGGGCCGTAGTAGGGTGCTCCTATAGCGGGCATTAAAATCAGAATGACCGTTAAATGCATTTATGACCATATTTGTGTTTTTGGGTTACCGCTTCTATAGCAATCAGTATCCATCGTGAAATTTCAAAGTGTCCATAATGCACTCAGGTCGCCCCCGACAGAGAGAGGGGCCGTAGTAGGGTGTTTCCATAGCGGGCATTAATATCAGAATGACCCTTAAATGCATTTAGGACCATATTTGAATTTTTGGGTACCAGATGCACGTTTCAATCACCAGGTGCACGGCTGTGAAAAGTGTGGACTCTGCCATTTTTTCCGACCAATTTCTGTAATTTTCAGAAAAATGATTAAAAATACTTCCCGAAGAGAGCTAGAGGTCCCAGAAAAAAAAAAATTTCGTCTCATACCCTCTCTCGTGATGGGCAACAATTGCAATCATATCAAAAACATTTCGCATTCAACAGGCACCTATGTTTCCTGTAACATTCATCAGCGATTTTGGGTTACCAGATGCACGTTTTCAATCACCAGGTGCACGGGGGTGGTGTCCTCTCCTCAGCACTTGAACAGTCCATAAAGCACCAGGACGGCCCTGAGTGAAAGAGGGCCGTAGTAGGGTGCTCCTATAGCGGGCATTAAAATCAGAATGACCCTTAAATGCATTTATGACCTATTTGTGTTTTTGGTTACCAGATGCATGGTTTCAATCACCAGGTGCACGGCTCTATTTCCTCCTCCAGCACTTGTCAAACAGTCCATAAAGACCAGGACGGCCCTGATGAAAGAGGGCCGTAGTAGGGTGCTCCTATAGTGGGCATTAAAATCAGAATGACCGTTAAATGCATTTAGACCATATTTGTGTTTTTGGGTTACCGCTTCTATAGCAATCAGTATCCATCGTGATATTTTAAACAGCCAATAAAGCACTCATCGGTATTTTTCATAAAATGATTAAAAATACTTCCCGAGGGGCTAGAGGTCCCAAATTTCGTCTCATACCCTCTCTCCAATGGGCAACAAGTAGAGCATGTCAAGCCAAATTGCCCTAACAGGCCCTAGTTTCCGGTAACATTCACTATTTTCCCAAACTTAACGCAATTTTCTATTAAAATGTTCTATACAAAAACGGTTCTAATTAAAAGTAAATTATCGTCTATTTGTGCCCTTTCGTTTAAAAAAAACCCCATCCAATTGGATATGTACTTTTTGATTTATTCACGTTTTGGTGTACCGGCATATAGCCCATATAGCCCAAGATGGCTGTAACCGGACAGTATTTTAATATTTAGGTTCCCAGGTGCACATTTTCAATCACCAGGTGCACGGAGGTATAGGTCCCCATGGATAAAGGTCCGTATTAGGGTGGTCCCAAGTGGGCATTCATTTTTTGTAACACCGCTAATGTAATTTTTGGGTTACCGGTGCACGGGTCTATTTTGGGTTACCAGATGCACGGTTTCAATCACCAGGTGCACGGCTCTATTTCCTCCTCCAGCACTTGTCAAACAGTCCATAAAGCACCCAGGACGGCCCTGAGTGAAAGAGGGCCGTAGTAGGGTGCTCCTATAGCGGGCATTTCAATCACCAGGTGCACGGCTGTGAAAAGTGGGGCCTCTGCCATTTTTCCGACCAATTCTGTAATTTTCAGAAAATGATTAAAATACTTCCCGAGAAGAGCTAGAGGTCCCAAATTTCGTCTCATACCCTCTCTCGTGATGGGCAACAATTGCATCATATCAAAAACATTTCGCATTCACAGGCACCTATGTTTCCTGTAACATTCACTTTTTCCCAAAACTTAAAACACGATTTTCTATTAAAATGTTTTCTACAAAAACGGTTTTAATTCCATGTAAATGCTCGTCTATATGTGCCCTTTCGTTTAAAATAAACCCCATCCAGATTGGATGTGTACTTTTTGATTTATTCACGTTTTGTGTTTAAACAGAATTTTACCCCCAATTGCGGGTATACACATAACCCAGTGAGGTTCCGAGATTATATCGATAAATTGGCCTGAACGTCAATTACACACTTGGGGGTGGGTCGACCAGACAGGTACCGGCGCGAAATCAGAAACCTGGTTTTTGACAACAAGACTTCCATGTCCTAGAGAGACGGGGGTGGTGTCAAACTGATCAGGCCGAATAGAAAATAAGTACTGGGTACTTTTGAGGGATGTGAGCCCCTCGTAACCATGGTAATTTGGACATTTTTCCGCCGGCGTCCGATTTAGTGGTTGGAACAGACCCTTCGGCGTCCGATTTATCCTAACTTTGAGCCACGTTTCCCAGCTTGGTGATGGGAGGATATTGAGCTCTGCCCCGGCAGTTGCTCTATCCCAGCTATTACCTTGTGGGTTTGGTTCATCAATGACCATGGTTCTGGTCCAATGAAGGTGCCTGTCCCTTCGGCGACCGATTGGTGGTTGTTTAGTCCCGGTGAGGGCTAGCTCTCCAGTCCAGTCCCATACTTGTTTCACGGTGCGTCTCCATGGTTGTCCTCTGTTGTCCAGGGAGTTTAATTTCCTCTGACTGATTTGCATTCGTTTTCCACCTGGGAGGGACTCTATCGGCCGGCCTTTGGCTGGTGTTCTGATGGATGTTCCCTCCCGACCCAAGTGGATTTGCCTCTATCGGGGGAGCCCCTTTCGGAATTTTGGTCCCCTAATTTCGATACACTCCAGCCGCGCAACGTTCGTAGCGATTTCGAGCCGAACTGTCTGACCAAGTGGCCCTCCATTGGTGTTCCGGTGCGGGGAGTGGCACACTCAGGCTGCGAAGCATGTGGTGATGGTCATCCCGTAACGCATCGGCACCAAAAACACGTATTCTCAAACCCTGTCTTCAAATGTGGACCTACCCGGTTGACCCAAGCGGTCTGTCTGAGGCCGGGCAGCGTCCGGGAAACCAAAGTATTTGGGTTCCGGGGAGTATGGTTGCAAAGCTGAAATTTAAAGGAATTGACGGAAGGGCACCACCAGGAGTGGGGCCTGCGGCTTAATTTGACTCAACACCGAAAACCTCACCCAGGCCGGACGGGATTGACAGGTTGAAAGCGGATCACACACTGAGCGGATCAGCGTGTGTCTACCCTTCACCGAGAGGAATTCCCAGTAAGCGCGGGTCATAAGCTCCGGTCCCTGCCCTTTGTACACACCGCCCGTCACTACTACCGATTGGAGAGGTCCTCGGATCGGCCCCCGCTGAGGTCGGTCACGGCCCTGGCGGAGCGCCGAGAAGACGATCAATCTTGACTATCTAGAGGAAGTAAAAGTCGTAACAAGGTTTCCGTAGGTGAACCTGCGGAAGGATCATTAACGGGTTGCCAGCCGCCGGCATGGGGCTGAGCGCCGAAAATCCAGCTATGCTGCGGGTTGGGTAGGGTAGGGGGCTCACGCCTCCCGCCTCTCTCTTCTCCCGGCGCGGGTGTCATCGGTCCTAGCCCGCTTCCCCCGCATTCCCCCCCTTTGCCTGGGATGTGCCCGACTGGCTCCATCCCCTTTCCCCATTAGCCACGGTTGCATGACTCACCTATGGGCGGGTGGAGAGGCCGCTACCGAAGGGGACTGGGGGTGTCCGGTGAACCGGGACTTCCCAAAATGGTCTAACACTGATGTAAGCGGCTTGAGTATCGCCCCGTATCCTCGCGCGGCACTGGGAACCCAGTCAACTTCTCTGCGCCCCGGCGTAGGTGGGGGTTCAATGTCTGCGCGGCTTCCCTGGCGCTTCGGCGACGAGGACGCAAGCGCAGCTCCCGGAAGCCTCCCTATTCTTAAACCTTTGTCTTTGAACTTATGGCCTGGCGCTCTGGCGAAGTGCGGGTGGAGGAAAGGAGGGTAACCTCCCCATCTCTGCCCGGCCTCTGGCCTCTGCGTGCGTAATGAGAAAAACAAGAGTACAACTCTTAGCGGTGGATCACTCGGCTCGTGCGTCGATGAAGAACGCAGCTAGCTGCGAGAACTAATGTGAATTGCAGGACACATTGATCATTGACACTTCGAACGCACTTTGCGGCCCATGTTCCTCCTGGGGCTACGCCTGTCTGAGGGTCGCTTTGTCATCAATCGGAACCTCTGGGTTTCCGCAGCTGGGGCAGCTGGGGCAGTCATGTGGTGTATAGAAGACCGCTTTGCCCAGTGTCGATCGGGGGCCTGAGTCCTTCTGATCGAGGCTCAGCCCGTGGACGGTGTGAGGCCGGTAACGGAAGGGAGTCGGGTTCAGATCCCCGAATTTGGAGTGGCGGAGATGGGCGCCGCGAGGCGTCCAGTGCGGTAATGTGACCGATCCCGGAGAAGCTGGCGGGAGCCCCGGGGAGAGTTCAGGGGCGCCCTGGAATGGGTTCGCCCCGAGAGAGGGGCCCAAGCCCTGGAAAGCGTCGCGTTCCCAGCGGCGTCCGGTGAGCTCTCGCTGGCCATTCAAAATCCGGGGGAGAGGGTGTAAGCAGGCACTCGATCCAATCTTTTTTTGGGACGGAAGGCGTCTTCCTCCACCTCCCTCTTCAGTACAATGGGTCACCAGGTGCACATAGAAGCACCAGGAGTCAGAGTCCAGATGCCCAGAGAGAGAGTGGGCAATCGGACTAAGGAAGGTGGGTACAGGTAGAAAAGTACCACCGGCACCCGGTAACCCAAAACGGACGTCGTGCACCCGGTAACCCAAAGACCCAAGAGAGAGTGGGCAAGTCAGAGTCCGATAGCCCAAAAAGAGAGTGGGCAATCGGACTAAGGAAGGTGGGTACAGGTAGAAAAGTACCACCGGCACCCGGTAACCCAAAACGGACGTCGTGCACCCGGTAACCCAAAGACCCAAGAGAGAGTGGGCAAGTCAGAGTCCGATAGCCCAAAAAGAGAGTGGCAATCGGACTAAGGAAGGTGGGTACAGGTAGAAAAGTACCACCGGCACCCGGTAACCCAAAACGGACGTTGTGCACCCGGTAACCCAAAAGACCAAGAGAGAGTGGGCAAGTCAGAGTCCGATAGCCCAAAAAGAGAGTGGGCAATCGGACTAAGGAAGGTGGGTACAGGTAGAAAAGTACCACCGGCACCCGGTAACCCAAAACGGACGTTGTGCAACCCGGTAACCCAAGACCCAAGAGAGAGTGGGCAAGTCAGAGTCCGATAGCCCAAAAAGAGAGTGGGCAATCGGACTAAGGAAGGTGGGTACAGGTAGAAAAGTACCACCGGCACCCGGTAACCCAAAACGGACGTTGTGCACCCGGTAACCCAAAGACCCAAGAGAGAGTGGGCAAGTCAGAGTCCGATAGCCCAAAAAGAGAGTGGGCAATCGGACTAAGGAAGGTGGGTACAGGTAGAAAAGTACCACCGGCACCCGGTAACCCAAAACGGACGTTGTGCACCCGGTAACCCAAAGACCCAAGAGAGAGTGGGCAAGTCAGAGTCCGATAGCCCAAAAAGAGAGTGGGCAATCGGACTAAGGAAGGTGGGTACAGGTAGAAAAGTACCACCGGCACCCGGTAACCCAAAACGGACGTTGTGCACCCGGTAACCCAAAGACCCAAGAGAGAGTGGGCAAGTCAGAGTCCGATAGCCCAAAAAGAGAGTGGGCAATCGGACTAAGGAAGGTGGGTACAGGTAGAAAAGTACCACCGGCACCCGGTAACCCAAAACGGACGTTGTGCACCCGGTAACCCAAAGACCCAAGAGAGAGTGGGCAAGTCAGAGTCCGATAGCCCAAAAAGAGAGTGGGCAATCGGACTAAGAAGGTGGGGTACCAGGTAGAAAAGTACCATCGGTACCTGGTAACCCAAACGGACGTCGTGCACCCGGTAACCCAAAGACCCAAGAGAGAGTGGGCAAGTCAGAGTCCGATAGCCCAAAAAAGAGAGTGGGCAATCGGACTAAGGAAGGTGGGTACAGGTAGTACCACCGGTAACCCAGAGTGGACTTAGGTTCTGGGTGGAAAGCGCCGGGTGACCAGGTGCACATGGGCCTTTTTGGGTGACCAGGTGCACGAGGGCCTTTTTGGGTGACCAGGTGCACGAGGTCCTTTTGGGGTGACCAGTGCACGAGGTCCATTTTGGGTGACCAGGTGCACGAGGTCCATTTTGGGTGACCAGGTGCACGCGGTTCTTAACAGCGCGGCTATCTGCTTTATTGCCGGGGAAGGGTGCTTAAGTGTGGGTGCCCTGGTTCACCTGGTGTGCAAGGTTGTGGAGGTGGGGGGGGGGTCCCCTGCTGGGAATCATCCCCGGAAATAGAGGGTTGTTCCCCGGGTGGTGAGTGAGGGCCTAACTGCCTGTATGTGTACTCTCATGCCCAGAGAGAGAGGCCTGTTCCTGGATAGGGAGTTAGGCCTTTAGGTCTGAAGGTCAATAGTTCCACTGTCCTTAAGGGGGGGCAGAGCAGTCAGCCTCTGTGGAGGTGAGCTGCTCTGTCCCCCTTTTTTTTTGGCCTAATTCCCCAATCACCATACCAGAGTTGGACATAGTGCAATTTCTGTGATTTATTTACCATCCATTTTGGGTTACCAGATGCACGTTTTCAATCACCAGGTGCACAACAATGTGTATCCATCAGAATAGTTTAAACAGTCCATAAAGCACTCAGGACGGGCGCCCATGGATAGAGGGCCATGGATAGATGCCCACTATCATAGTCCCATAGTGGGTATTAATATCAGAATGACCGACAAGTGCATTTAGGACAGTCTTTTTATTTTTAGGTTACCAGGTGCCTACCTTCAAACACCTTACGAGGTGACTACTTTAAATTAGGAGATTATTTTTAGGTTACCAGTTGACCGGCTATTTATTTTTTCCTGCCAAAATCGGTATTTTCATAAAATGATTAAAAATACTTCCCGAGGGGCTAGAGGTCCCAAATTTCGTCTCATACCCTCTCTCTCAATGGGCAACAAGTAGAGCATGTCAAAAACAAATTGGCCCTAACAGGCACCTATGTTTCCGGTAACATCCACTATTTTCCAAAAACTTAAAACACGATTTTCTATTAAAATGTTCTATACAAAACGGTTTTAATTCAATGTAAATTATCGTCTATTTGTGCCCTTTCGTTTAAAAAAAAACCCCATCCAGATTGGATATGTACTTTTTGATTTATTCACGTTTGGTGTTTCAGCATATAGCCCAAGATGGCTGCCAACAAAGGTCAAATAAGGCCTTGAGGCCAGATAGAGGCATATAAACTGGTTAGGGGTGTTTGGCCTTTAGGCTTGTATGTCCCTTCATCCCATGAGAGAGAGTTTAGCCTTTTAAGCCTCTCTGTGTCCTCTCATTCCCAGAAAAAGTCCCTTTACAGGTTAGGTCAAATAAGGCCTTGAGGCCTGTTTGTGACCTCTGATGCCCAGATAGAGGCATATAAACTGGTTAGGGGTGTTTGGCCTTTAGGCTTGTATGTCCCTTCATCCCATGAGAGAGAGTTTAGCCTTTTAAGCCTCTCTGTGTCCTCTCATTCCCAGAAAAAGTCATTTTAAACCGGTTAGGTCAAATAAGGCCTTGAGGCCTGTTTGTGACCTCTGATGCCCAGATAGAGGCATATAAACTGGTTAGGGGTGTTTGGCCTTTAGGCTTGTATGTCCCTTCATCCCATGAGAGAGAGTTTAGCCTTTTAAGCCTCTCTGTGTCCTCTCATTCCCAGAAAAAAGTCATTTTACCGGTTAGGTCAAATAAGGCCTTGAGGCCTGTTTGTGACCTCTGATGCCCAGATAGAGGCATATAAACTGGTTAGGGGGTTTTGGCCTTTAGGCTTGTATGTCCCTTCATCCCATGAGAGAGAGTTTAGCCTTTTAAGCCTCTCTGTGTCCTCTCATTCCCAGAAAAAGTCCCTTTACAGGTTAGGTCACATAAGGCCTTGAGGCCTGTTTGTGACCTCTGATGCCCAGATAGAGGCATATAAACTGGTTAGGGGTGTTTGGCCTTTAGGCTTGTATGTCCCTTCATCCCATGAGAGAGAGTTTAGCCTTTTAAGCCTCTCTGTGTCCTCTCATTCCCAGAAAAAGTCATTTTACCGGTTAGGTCAAATAAGGCCTTGAGGCCTGTTTGTGACCTCTGATGCCCAGATAGAGGCATATAAACTGGTTAGGGGTGTTTGGCCTTTAGGCTTGTATGTCCCTTCATCCCATGAGAGAGGTTAGCCTTTTAAGCCTCTCTGTGTCCTCTCATTCCCAGAAAAAGTCATTTTACCGGTTAGGTCAAATAAGGCCTTGAGGCCTGTTTGTGACCTCTGATGCCCAGATAGAGGCATATAAACTGGTTAGGGGTGTTTGGCCTTTAGGCTTGTATGTCCCTTCATCCCATGAGAGAGAGTTTAGCCTTTTAAGCCTCTCTGTGTCCTCTCATTCCCAGAAAAAGTCCCTTTACAGGTTAGGTCAAATAAGGCCTTGAGGCCTGTTTGTGACCTCTGATGCCCAGATAGAGGCATATAAACTGGTTAGGGGTGTTTGGCCTTTAGGCTTGTATGTCCCCTTCATCCCATGAGAGAGAGTTTAGCCTTTTAAGCCTCTCTGTGTCCTCTCATTCTCTGAAAAAGGCATGTCAACCGGTTAGGTCAAATAAGGCCTTGAGGCCTTTTTGTGACCTCTGATGCCCAGATAGAGGCATATAACCTGTTAGGGTGTTTGGCCTTTAGGCCTGTATGTCCCTTCATCCCATGAGAGAGAGTTTAACCTTTTAAGCCTCTCTGTGTCCTCTCATTCTCTGAAAAAGGCATGTCAAACCGGTTAGGGTCAAATAAGGCCTTGAGGCCAGGGCAGTGGGTTTTGTCCCAGGCCAGGCCAGTGGCTTTCTGGCCTATGGGCCTATGGGCCTATGGACCTATGGTCCTTTTTTTGGTTATCAGGCCCCTGTGGGGAAAAAAAATGATTACCAGGCCTGGCATGAACACTTGACCCGGTGATTGTGAGTCAAGCTCCCTAACCATTAAGCCATACAGCCTTTCGTGAGTAAGAGACAGCGATGTGAGCTTTATAGTCAAATTCCTCCTTCCCCGTCCATTTTGTCCCATATGGGCCTCTGCTGGGCCCACACCTGGTGGCCCACACCTTGGGCTGTGGGTTAGCAGGCCCTGTGGGGAAAAAAGACGCTGATCCTTGCGGTCTCGAACCCTTGCCTGACAATTCTCAGGCAAGTCCGCTACCCACAGGCCAAAACGTCCTTTCACGAAATAAGAGACAACGAGGTGAGCTTTATGGTCAATCTCCTTCCCCGTCCAATTAGTCCCATATTGGGCCACAGTGGGGCGCAT
>NW_022263197.1:67500-70000 GCF_002021735.2 Oncorhynchus kisutch
GGTTAGGGTTAGGGTTAGGGTTAGGGGTAGGGTTAGGGTTAGGGTTAGGGTTAGGGTTAGGGTTAGGGTTAGGGTTAGGGTTAGGGTTAGGGTTAGGGTTAGGGTTAGGGTTAGGGTTAGGGTTAGGGTTAGGGTTAGGGTTAGGGTTAGGGTTAGGGTTAGGGTTAGGGTTAGGGTTAGGGTTAGGGTTAGGGTTAGGGTTAGGGTTAGGGTTAGGGTTAGGGTTAGGGTTAGGGTTAGGGTTAGGGTTAGGGTTAGGGTTAGGGTTAGGGTTAGGGTTAGGGTTAGGGTTAGGGTTAGGGTTAGGGTTAGGGTTAGGGTTAGGGTTAGGGTTAGGGTTAGGGTTAGGGTTAGGGTTAGGGTTAGGGTTAGGGTTAGGGTTAGGGTTAGGGTTAGGGTTTAGGGTTAGGGTTAGGGTTAGGGTTAGGGTTAGGGTTAGGGTTAGGGTTAGGGTTAGGGTTAGGGTTAGGGTTAGGGTTAGGGTTAGGGTTAGGGTTAGGGTTAGGGTTAGGGTTAGGGTTAGGGTTAGGGTTAGGGTTAGGGTTAGGGTTAGGGTTAGGGTTAGGGTTAGGGTTAGGGTTAGGGTTAGGGTTAGGGTTAGGGTTAGGGTTAGGGTTAGGGTTAGGGTTAGGGTTAGGGTTAGGGTTAGGGTTAGGGTTAGGGTTAGGGTTAGGGTTAGGGTTAGGGTTAGGGTTAGGGTTAGGGTTAGGGTTAGGGTTAGGGTTAGGGTTAGGGTTAGGGTTAGGGTTAGGGTTAGGGTTAGGGTTAGGGTTAGGGTTAGGGTTAGGGTTAGGGTTAGGGTTAGGGTTAGGGTTAGGGTTAGGGTTAGGGTTAGGGTTAGGGTTAGGGTTAGGGTTAGGTTAGGGTTAGGGTTAGGGTTAGGGTTAGGGTTAGGGTTAGGGTTAGGGTTAGGGTTAGGGTTAGGGTTAGGGTTAGGGTTAGGGTTAGGGTTAGGGTTAGGGTTAGGGTTAGGGTTAGGGTTAGGGTTAGGGTTAGGGTTAGGGTTAGGGTTAGGGTTAGGGTTAGGGTTAGGGTTAGGGTTAGGGTTAGGGTTAGGGTTAGGGTTAGGGTTAGGGTTAGGGTTAGGGTTAGGGTTAGGGTTAGGGTTAGGGTTAGGGTTAGGGTTAGGGTTAGGGTTAGGGTTAGGGTTAGGGTTAGGGTTAGGGTTAGGGTTAGGGTTAGGGTTAGGGTTAGGGTTAGGGTTAGGGTTAGGGTTAGGGTTAGGGTTAGGGTTAGGGTTAGGGTTAGGGTTAGGGTTAGGGTTAGGGTTAGGGTTAGGGTTAGGGTTAGGGTTAGGGTTAGGGTTAGGGTTAGGGTTAGGTTAGGGTTAGGGTTAGGGTTAGGGTTAGGGTTAGGGTTAGGGTTAGGGTTAGGGTTAGGGTTAGGGTTAGGGTTAGGGTTAGGGTTAGGGTTAGGGTTAGGGTTAGGGTTAGGGTTAGGGTTAGGGTTAGGGTTAGGGTTAGGGTTAGGGTTAGGGTTAGGGTTAGGGTTAGGGTTAGGGTTAGGGTTAGGGTTAGGGTTAGGGTTAGGGTTAGGGTTAGGGTTAGGGTTAGGGTTAGGGTTAGGGTTAGGGTTAGGGTTAGGGTTAGGGTTAGGGTTAGGGTTAGGGTTAGGGTTAGGGTTAGGGTTAGGGTTAGGGTTAGGGTTAGGGTTAGGGTTAGGGTTAGGGTTAGGGTTAGGGTTAGGGTTAGGGTTAGGGTTAGGGTTAGGGTTAGGGTTAGGGTTAGGGTTAGGGTTAGGGTTAGGGTTAGGGTTAGGGTTAGGGTTAGGGTTAGGGTTAGGGTTAGGGTTAGGGTTAGGGTTAGGGTTAGGGTTAGGGTTAGGTTAGGGTTAGGGTTAGGGTTAGGGTTAGGGTTAGGGTTAGGGTTAGGGTTAGGGTTAGGGTTAGGGTTAGGGTTAGGGTTAGGGTTAGGGTTAGGGTTAGGGTTAGGGTTAGGGTTAGGGTTAGGGTTAGGGTTAGGGTTAGGGTTAGGGTTAGGGTTAGGGTTAGGGTTAGGGTTAGGGTTAGGGTTAGGGTTAGGGTTAGGGTTAGGGTTAGGGTTAGGGTTAGGGTTAGGGTTAGGGTTAGGGTTAGGGTTAGGGTTAGGGTTAGGGTTAGGGTTAGGGTTAGGGTTAGGGTTAGGGTTAGGGTTAGGGTTAGGGTTAGGGTTAGGGTTAGGGTTAGGGTTAGGGTTAGGGTTAGGGTTAGGGTTAGGGTTAGGGTTAGGTTAGGGTTAGGGTTAGGGTTAGGGTTAGGGTTAGGGTTAGGGTTAGGGTTAGGGTTAGGGTTAGGGTTAGGGTTAGGGTTAGGGTTAGGGTTAGGGTTAGGGTTAGGGTTAGGGTTAGGGTTAGGGTTAGGGTTAGGGTTAGGGTTAGGGTTAGGGTTAGGGTTAGGGTTAGGGTTAGGGTTAGGGTTAGGGTTAGGGTTAGGGTTAGGGTTAGGGTTAGGGTTAGGGTTAGGGTTAGGGTTAGGGTTAGGGTTAGGGTTAGGGTTAGGGTTAGGGTTAGGGTTAGGGTTAGG
>NW_022263198.1:0-30000 GCF_002021735.2 Oncorhynchus kisutch
GAGAAGAGAGGGAGACAGAGAAGAGAGAGGGCGGCAGAGAAGAGAGAGGGTGGCAAGAAGAGAGGGGGAGACAGAGAAGAGGGGAGACAGAGAAGAGAGGGAGAGAGAGAAGAGAGGGGAGAAGCGAGGAGAGAAGGAGGAGATAGGGAGAGAGAGAGAGAGAGAGGAAGAGAGGGAGACAGAGAAGAGCGAGGGAGCAGAGAAGAGGGGGAGACAGAAGAGGGGGAGACAGAAGAGGGGGAGGACGAGAAAAGAGAGAGAGAGAAGAGGGGGGAGACAGAGAAGAGAGAGGGAGACAGAGAAGAGAGGGAGACAGAGAAGAGAGGGAGACAGAGAAGAGAGAGGAGACGAGAAGAAGGGAGACGGAAAAGAGAGGAGAGGGTGACAGAGAAGAGAGAGGGTGACAGAGAAGAGAGAGGGAGACAGAGAAGAGAGGGAGACAGAGAGAAGAGAGAGGGAGAGAAGGAAGAGAGAGGGAGGGAGAAAGAGAGTCCGAGATGAAATCAATTAATCCAGCACTTCAATTAAACTCATCAGCTCCTTCCACAGCTCACCTCAAGAGACTGACGTGAGGGGAATATCATATAACTGCTAAATAAAATGTTCTCCCTGGCAAAATATTATTTCGGACACCTTCTTCTTCCCCCTAGAAATAATTGACTGAACCGGGCTTTTATACAGCATCCACAGTTTAAGTGCAGCATCTCACTTGATTATTCTACTTCGATGTGTGTCCCAAATGCTGCTCTATTCCCTTTATAATGCATGGCTTCTGACCATGGAATAGGAGTCATTTGGGATGCCCCCTAGGTCTGTGGGCCCTGGTTGAATGTAGAGCACTACATAGGGGAAAAGGTGCAATTGTTTTGATTTATTTTACCTTAATTTAACTCTGCAAGTCAGTTAAGAACAAATTCTTATTTTCAGTGATGGCCTAGGAACAGTGGGTTAACTGCCTGTTCAGGGGTAGAACGACAGATTGTACCTTGTTCAGGGATTTGAACTTGCAACCTTCTGGTTACTAGTCCAGCGCTCTAACCACTAGGCTACTCTGCCTCCCCGAGACACAGGTCCAAGGTTCTCCCACTCAGGACATATGGGATTCACAACATCCACATGGGGGTAATAAGAACAATTATTTATTCCAAAGAGAGCTGCTGCTACTTCATAAACTCAGCAACAACAAAATAAACGTCCTCTCACTGTCAACTGTGCTAATTTTCAGCAACTTAACATGTGTAAATATTTGTATGAACATAAGATTCAACAACTGAGACAAACTGAACAAGTTCCACAGACATGTGACTAACAGAAATGGAATAATGTGTCCCTGAACAAAGGGGGGGTCAAAATCAAAAGTAACAGTTAGTATCTGGTGTGGCCACCAGCTGCATTAAGTACTGCAGTGCATCTCCTCCTCATGGACTGCACCAGATTTGCCAGTTCTTGCTGTGAGATGTTACCCCACTCTTCCACCAAGGCACTTGCAAGTTCCCTGACATTTCTGGGGGGGAATTGCCCTAGCCCTCACCCTCCGATCCAACAGGTCCCAGATGTGCTCAATGGGCTCTTCGCTGGCACTGGCAGAATACTGACATTCCTGCCTTGCAGGAAATCACACACAGAACGAGCAGTATGGCTTGGTGGCATTGTCATGCTGGAGGGTCATGTCAGGATGAGCCTGCAGGAAGGGTACCACATTGAGATTGCCTGCAATGACAACAAGCTCAATCCGATGATGCTGTAACACACCCCTCCAGACCATGATGGACACTCCACCTCCAAATCAATCCTGCTCCAGAGTACAGGCCTCGGTGTAACACTCATTCCTTCCATTTTTCCAGCCAACGATAGGAGTCCACAAAAAGCAGAAATATAGATAAAATGAATCACTAACCTTTGATGATCTTCATCAGATAACACTCATAGGACATGATGTTACACAATACATGTATGTTTTGTTCGATAATGTGCATATTTATATCCAAAACCTCAGTTCACATTGGCGCCTTACGTGCAGTAATGTTTTGATTGCAAAACATCTGGTGATTTTGCAGAAATACTCATAATAAACATTGATAAAAGATACTAGTGTTATTCACAGAATTAAAGATAGACTTCTCCTTAATGCAACTGCTGTGTCAGATTTCACTTTACGGAAAAAGCATAATCTGAGAACGGTGCTCAGAGCCCAAAACAGCCAGAGGAATATCCGCCATTTTGGAATCAACAAAGTTAGAAACAACACCATAAATATTCACTTACCTTTGATGATCTTCATCAGAAGGCACTCCCAGGAATCCCAGTTTGACAATTAATGACTGATTTGTTCCATAAAGTTCCATCATTTATGTCCAAATAGCCACTTGTTGTTCGCAATAATGTTCCAACCGGAGAATTCCTTTGTCTTCAGAGAAGCTCTGGAACGAGAGCTAACTCTGTCGGGAGCGTGCGTCATGAGACCAAGGCTCTCTGCCAGACCACTGACTCAAACAGGTCTCATGAGCCCCTCCTTTATAGTAGAATCCTCATTCAACTTTCAAAAGACAGTTGACATCTAGTGGAAGCCCTAGGAAGTGCAACCTCCTCCATATCTCAATGTGTATTCGGTAGGCCAAGCTTTGAAAAACTACAAACCTCAGATGTTCCACTTCATGGTTGGATTTTTCTCAGGTTTTCGCCTGCCATATGAGTTCTGTTATACTCACAGACATCATTCAAACAGTTTTAGAAACCTCAGAGTGGTTTCTATCCAATACTACTAATACTATGCATATATTAGCATCTGGGACAGAGTAGGAGGCAGTTCACTCTGGGCACGCTATTCATCCAAAAGTGAAAATGCTGCCCCCTATCCCAAAAAAGGTTTTAAACCTTTTACAATGAAGATCTGTGAAGTTATTTGGATTTTACGAATTATCTTTGAAAGACATTTCTTTTTTTGCCGAATTTATGTTACTACTGTCACTAGTCCACATCACTGTAATCTCTACTTCACATGTTACTACTGTCACTAGTCCACATCACTGTAATCTCTACTTCACATGTTACTACTGTCCCTAGTCCACATCACTGTAATCTCTACTTCACATGTTACTACTGTCACTAGTCCACATCACAGTAATCTCTACTTCACATGTTACTGCTGTTACTAGTCCACATCACTGTAATCTCCTGGATGCCCACGGACATGTATCTATTCCACAAGAGATAGGCCTTCTCAGATTCCCCTGCTCTGGCAGCAGTAATAGGTCACATCCCAAACGTGCACCCTATTCCCTTTATAGTGCTCTACTGCTACCTTTAAATAGGGTTCATATGGCTCTGGTCAAAAGTAGTGCACTATATAGAGAATAGGGCACCATTTTGGGAGTCAGCCCCTCATAGTATGTCTGCCTAGTCCACCGTGTGACCACTACTATGGCTGTTGATGGATTAGAACAGACGACCTGTAGGCTCATACAAGACCTCTTCATTTAGAGAGTAATCTGAAATAGTCTCTCCCTTCTCCCTCTCCTCTCTCTGTATTTAATGTGTCTCTATCTCTCCCTTCTCTGTCACTCTTTCTTCTGTCTCTCCCTTCCTTCCTCTTTCTCTCCTCTGTGGATGAAGAGCATCAGATTGGAGCCTGGTCTCAACCAGACCTGTCATCCATGTCCTGGTCTGAGTCGCCCCTCTAACATGGTGAACCAGCCTCATCAGTACTATGTTGTCCTGGTCTGAGTCTCCCCACTAACATGGTGAACCACCCTCATCAGCACTATGTTGTCCTGGTCTGAGTCTCCCCACTAACATGGTGAACCAGCCTCATCAGTACTATGTTGTCAAATCAAATCAAATCAAATCAAATTTATTTATATAGCCCTTCGTACATCAGCTGATATCTCAAAGTGCTGTACAGAAACCCAGCCTAAAACCCCAAACAGCAAGCAATGCAGGTGGAGAAGCACGGTGGCTAGGAAAAACTCCCTAGAAAGGCCAATACCTAGGAAGAAACCTAGAGAGGAACCAGGCTATGTGGGGTGGCCAGTCCTCTTCTGGCTGTGCCGGGTGGAGATTATAACAGAACATGGTCAAGATGTTCAATGTTCATAAATGACCAGCATGGTCGAATAATAATAAGGCAGAACAGTTGAAACTAGAGCAGCAGCACAGTCAGGTGGAAGTTGAAACTGGAGCAGCAGCATGGCCAGGTAGACTGGGGACAGCAAGGAGTCATCATGTCAGGTAGTCCTGGGGCATGGTCCTAGGGCTCAGGTCAGTTGAAACTGGAACAGCAGCATGGCCAGGTGGACTGGGGACAGCAAGGAGTCATCATGTCAGGTAGTCCTGGGGCATGGTCCTAGGGCTCAGGTCCTCCGAGAGAGAGAAAGAAAGAGAGAAGGAGAGAATTAGAGAACGCACACTTAGATTCACACAGGACACCGAATAGGACAGGAGAAGTACTCCAGATATAACAAACTGACCCCAGCCCCCCGACACATAAACTACTGCAGCATAAATACTGGAGGCTGAGACAGGAGGGGTCAGGAGACACTGTGGCCCCATCCGAGGACACCCCCGGACAGGGCCAAACAGGAAGGATATAACCCCACCCACTTTGCCAAAGCACAGCCCCCACACCACTAGAGGGATATCTTCAACCACCAACTTACCATCCTGAGACAAGGCTGAGTATAGCCCACAAAGATCTCCGCCACGGCACAACCCAAGGGGGGGGGGGGCGCCAACCCAGACAGGATGACCACAACAGTGAATCAACCCACTCAGGTGACGCACCCCCTCCAGGGACGGCATGAGAGAGCCCCAGCAAGCCAGTGACTCAGCCCCTGTAATAGGGTTAGAGGCAGAGAATCCCAGTGGAAAGAGGGGAACCGGCCAGGCAGAGACAGCAAGGGCGGTTCGTTGCTCCAGAGCCTTTCCGTTCACCTTCCCACTCCTGGGCCAGACTACACTCAATCATATGACCCACTGAAGAGATGAGTCTTCAGTAAAGACTTAAAGGTTGAGACCGAGTTTGCGTCTCTGACATGGGTAGGCAGACCGTTCCATAAAAATGGAGCTCTATAGGAGAAAGCCCTGCCTCCAGCTGTTTGCTTAGAAATTCTAGGGACAATTAGGAGGCCTGCGTCTTGTGACCGTAGCGTACGTATAGGTATGTACGGCAGGACCAAATCAGAGAGATAGGTAGGAGCAAGCCCATGTAATGCTTTGTAGGTTAGCAGTAAAACCTTGAAATCAGCCCTTGCTTTGACAGGAAGCCAGTGTAGAGAGGCTAGCACTGGAGTAATATGATCAAATTTTTTGGTTCTAGTCAGGATTCTAGCAGCCGTATTTAGCACTAACTGAAGTTTATTTAGTGCTTTATCCGGGTAGCCGGAAAATAGAGCATTGCAGTAGTCTAACCTAGAAGTGACAAAAGCATGGATTAATTTTTCTGCATCATTTTTGGACAGAAAGTTTCTGATTTTTGCAATGTTACGTAGATGGAAAAAAGCTGTCCTCGAAATAGTCTTGATATGTTCTTCAAAAGAGAGATCAGGGTCCAGAGTAACGCCGAGGTCCTTCACAGTTTTATTTGAGACGACTGTACAACCATTAAGATTAATTGTCAGATTCAACAGAAGATCTCTTTGTTTCTTGGGACCTAGAACAAGCATCTCTGTTTTGTCCGAGTTTAATAGTAGAAAGTTTGCAGCCATCCACTTCCTTATGTCTGAAACACATGCTTCTAGCGAGGGCAATTTTGGGGCTTCACCATGTTTCATTGAAATGTACAGCTGTGTGTCATCCGCATAGCAGTGAAAGTTTACATTATGTTTTCGAATAACATCCCCAAGAGGTAAAATATATAGTGAAAACAATAGTGGTCCTAAAACGGAACCTTGAGGAACACCGAAATTTACAGTTGATTTGTCAGAGGACAAACCATTCACAGAGACAAACTGATATCTTTCCGACAGATAAGATCTTAACCAGGCCAGAACATGTCCGTGTAGACCAATTTGGGTTTCCAATCTCTCCAAAAGAATGTGGTGATCGATGGTATCAAAAGCAGCACTAAGGTCTAGGAGCACGAGGACAGATGCAGAGCCTCGGTCCGATGCCATTAAAATGTCATTTACCACCTTCACAAGTGCCGTCTCAGTGCTATGATGGGGTCTAAAACCAGACTGAAGCATTTCGTATACATTGTTTGTCTTCAGGAAGGCAGTGAGTTGCTGCGCAACAGCCTTCTCTAAAATTTTTGAGAGGAATGGAAGATTCGATATAGGCCGATAGTTTTTTATATTTTCTGGGTCAAGGTTTGGCTTTTTCAAGAGAGGCTTTATTACTGCCACTTTTAGTGAGTTTGGTACACATCTGGTGGATGGAGAGACATTTATTATGTTCAACATAGGAGGGCCAAGCACAGGAAGCAGCTCTTTCAGTAGTTTAGTTGGAATAGGGTCCAGTATGCAGCTTGAAGGTTTAGAGGCCATGATTATTTTCATCATTGTGTCAAGAGATATAGTACTAAAACACTTGAGCGTCTCTCTTGATCCTAGGTCCTGGCAGAGTTGTGCAGACTCAGGACAACTGAGGTTTGGAGGAATACGCAGGTTTAAAGAGGAGTCCGTAATTTGCTTTCTAATAATCATAATCTTTTCCTCAAAGAAGTTCATGAATTTATCACTGCTAAAGTGAAAGTCATCCTCTCTTGGGGAATGCTGCTTTTTAGTTAGCTTTGCGACAGTATTAAAAAGGAATTTCGGATTGTTCTTATTTTCCTCAATTAAGTTAGAAAAATAGGATGATCGAGCAGCAGTAAGGGCTCTACGGTACTGCACGGTACCGTCCTTCCAAGCTAGTCGGAAGACTTCCAGTTTGGTGTGGCGCCATTTCCGTTCCAATTTTCTGGAAGCTTGCTTCAGAGCTCGGGTATTTTCTGTGTACCAGGGAGCTAGTTTCTTATGAGACATTTTTTTTGTTTTTAGGGGTGCAACTGCATCTAGGGTATTGCGCAGGGTTAGATTGAGATCCTCAGTTAGGTGGTTAACTGATTTTTGTCCTCTGGCGTCCTTGGGTAGGCAGAGGGAGTCTGGAAGGGCATCAAGGAATCTTTGTGTTGTCTGTGAATTTATAGCACGACTTTTGATGTTCCTTGGTTGGGGTCTAAGCAGATTATTTGTTGCAATTGCAAACGTAATAAAATGGTGGTCCGATAGTCCAGGATTATGAGGAAAAACATTAAGATCCACCACATTTATTCCATGGGACAAAACTAGGTCCAGCGTATGACTGTGACAGTGAGTGGGTCCAGAGACATGTTGGACAAAACCCACTGAGTCGATGATGGCTCTGAAAGCCTTTTGGAGTGGGTCTGTGGACTTTTCCATGTGAATATTAAAGTCACCAAAGATTAGAATATTATCTGCTATGACTACAAGGTCCGATAGGAATTCAGGGAACTCAGTGAGAAACGCTGTATATGGCCCAGGAGGCCTGTAAACAGTAGCTATAAAAAGTGATTGAGTAGGCTGCATAGATTTCATGACTAGAAGCTCAAAAGACGAAAATGTCATTTTTTTTTTTGTAAATTGAAATTTGCTATCGTAAATGTTAGCAACACCTCCGCCTTTGCGGGATGCACGGGGGATATGGTCACTAGTGTAGCCAGGAGGTGAGGCCTCATTTAAAACAGTAAATTCATCAGGCTTAAGCCATGTTTCAGTCAGGCCAATCACATCAAGATTATGATCAGTGATTAGTTCATTGACTATAATTGCCTTTGAAGTAAGGGATCTAACATTAAGTAGCCCTATTTTGAGATGTGAGGTATCATGATCTCTTTCAGTAATGACAGGAATGGAGGTGGTCTTTATCCTAGTGAGATTGCTAAGGCGAACACCGCCATGTTTAGTTTTGCCCAACCTAGGTCGAGGCACAGACACGGTCTCAATGGTGATAGCTGAGCTGACTACACTGACTGTGCTAATGGCAGACTCCACTATGCTGGCAGGCTGGCTAACAGCCTGCTGCCTGGCCTGCACCCTATTTCATTGTGGAGCTAGAGGAGTTAGAGCCCTGTCTATGTTGGTAGATAAGATGAGAGCACCCCTCCAGCTAGGATGGAGTCCGTCACTCCTCAGCAGGTCAGGCTTGGTCCTGTTTGTGGGTGAGTCCCAGAAAGAGGGCCAATTATCTACAAATTCTAACTTTTGGGAGGGGCAGAAAACAGTTTTCAACCAGCGATTGAGTTGTGAGACTCTGCTGTAGAGCTCATCACTCCCCCTAACTGGGAGGGGGCCAGAGACCTTGTCCTGGTCTGAGTCTCCCCACTAACATGGTGAACCAGCTTTAACCCTCATCAGTACTATGTTGTCCTGGTCTGAGTCTCCCCACTAACATGGTGAACCAGCCTCATCAGCACTATGTTGTCCTGGTCTGAGTCTCCCCACTAACATGGTGAACCAGCTTTAACCCTCATCAGCACTATGTTGTCCTGGTCTGAGTCTCCCCACTAACATGGTGAACCAGCTTTAACCCTCATCAGCACTATGTTCTCCTGGTCTGAGTCTCCCCACTAACATGGTGAACCACCCTCATCAGCACTATGATGTCCTGGTCTGAGTCTCCCCACTAACATGGTGAACCACCCTCATCAGCACTATGTTGTCCTGGTCTGAGTCTCCCCACTAACATGGTGAACCAGCCTCATCAGTACTATGTTGTCCTGGTCTGAGTCTCCCCACTAACATGGTGAACCAGCCTCATCAGCACTATGTTGTCCTGGTCTGAGTCTCCCCACTAACATGGTGAACCAGCCTCATCAGTACTATGTTGTCCTGGTCTGAGTCTCCCCACTAACATGGTGAACCACCCTCATCAGCACTATGTTGTCCTGGTCTGAGTCTCCCCACTAACATGGTGAACCACCCTCATCAGCACTATGTTGTCCTGGTCTGAGTCTCCCCACTAACATGGTGAACCACCCTCATCAGCACTATGTTGTCCTGGTCTGAGTCTCCCCACTAACATGGTGAACCACCCTCATCAGTACTATGTTGTCCTGGTCTGAGTCTCCCCACTAACATGGTGAACCAGCCTCATCAGCACTATGTTGTCCTGGTCTGAGTCTCCCCACTAACATGGTGAACCAGCCTCATCAGCACTATGTTGTCCTGGTCTGAGTCTCCCCACTAACATGGTGAACCAGCCTCATCAGCACTATGTTGTCCTGGTCTGAGTCTCCCCACTAACATGGTGAACCAGCTTTAACCCTCATCAGCACTATGTTGTCCTGGTCTGAGTCTCCCCACTAACATGGTGAACCAGCTTTAACCCTCATCAGCACTATGTTCTCCTGGTCTGAGTCTCCCCACTAACATGGTGAACCACCCTCATCAGCACTATGATGTCCTGGTCTGAGTCTCCCCACTAACATGGTGAACCACCCTCATCAGCACTATGTTGTCCTGGTCTGAGTCTCCCCACTAACATGGTGAACCAGCCTCATCAGCACTATGTTGTCCTGGTCTGAGTCTCCCCACTAACATGGTGAACCAGCCTCATCAGTACTATGTTGTCCTGGTCTGAGTCTCCCCACTAACATGGTGAACCACCCTCATCAGCACTATGTTGTCCTGGTCTGAGTCTCCCCACTAACATGGTGAACCACCCTCATCAGCACTATGTTGTCCTGGTCTGAGTCTCCCCACTAACATGGTGAACCACCCTCATCAGCACTATGTTGTCCTGGTCTGAGTCTCCCCACTAACATGGTGAACCACCCTCATCAGTACTATGTTGTCCTGGTCTGAGTCTCCCCACTAACATGGTGAACCAGCCTCATCAGCACTATGTTGTCCTGGTCTGAGTCTCCCCACTAACATGGTGAACCAGCCTCATCAGCACTATGTTGTCCTGGTCTGAGTCTCCCCACTAACATGGTGAACCAGCCTCATCAGCACTATGTTGTCCTGGTCTGAGTCTCCCCACTAACATGGTGAACCACCCTCATCAGCACTATGTTGTCCTGGTCTGAGTCTCCCCACTAACATGGTGAACCACCCTCATCAGCACTATGTTGTCCTGGTCTGAGTCTCCCCACTAACATGGTGAACCACCCTCATCAGCACTATGTTGTCCTGGTCTGAGTCTCCCCACTAACATGGTGAACCAGCCTCATCAGTACTATGTTGTCCTGGTCTGAGTCTCCCCACTAACATGGTGAACCAGCCTCATCAGCACTATGTTGTCCTGGTCTGAGTCTCCCCACTAACATGGTGAACCAGCCTCATCAGTACTATGTTGTCCTGGTCTGAGTCTCCCCACTAACATGGTGAACCAGCTTTAACCCTCATCAGTACTATGTTGTCCTGGTCTGAGTCTCCCCACTAACATGGTGAACCAGCTTTAACCCTCATCAGTACTATGTTGTCCTGGTCTGAGTCTCCCCACTAACATGGTGAACCACCCTCATCAGCACTATGTTGTCCTGGTCTGAGTCGCCCCACTAACATGGTGAACCAGCCTCATCAGCACTATGTTGTCCTGGTCTGAGTCTCCCCACTAACATGGTGAACCACCCTCATCAGTACTATGTTGTCCTGGTCTGAGTCTCCCCACTAACATGGTGAACCACCCTCATCAGCACTATGTTGTCCTGGTCTGAGTCTCCCCACTAACATGGTGAACCAGCCTCATCAGTACTATGTTGTCCTGGTCTGAGTCTCCCCACTAACATGGTGAACCACCCTCATCAGCACTATGTTGTCCTGGTCTGAGTCTCCCCACTAACATGGTGAACCACCCTCATCAGCACTATGTTGTCCTGGTCTGAGTCTCCCCACTAACATGGTGAACCAGCTTTAACCCTCATCAGTACTATGTTGTCCTGGTCTGAGTCTCCCCACTAACATGGTGAACCAGCCTCATCAGCACTATGTTGTCCTGGTCTGAGTCTCCCCACTAACATGGTGAACCAGCCTCATCAGCACTATGTTGTCCTGGTCTGAGTCTCCCCACTAACATGGTGAACCAGCTTTAACCCTCATCAGCACTATGATGTCCTGGTCTGAGTCTCCCCACTAACATGGTGAACCAGCCTCATCAGCACTATGTTGTCCTGGTCTGAGTCTCCCCACTAACATGGTGAACCACCCTCATCAGCACTATGTTGTCCTGGTCTGAGTCTCCCCACTAACATGGTGAACCACCCTCATCAGTACTACGTTGTCCTGGTCTGAGTCTCCCCACTAACATGGTGAACCAGCCTCATCAGTACTATGATGTCCTGGTCTGAGTCTCCCCACTAACATGGTGAACCAGCCTCATCAGCACTATGATGTCCTGGTCTGAGTCTCCCCACTAACATGGTGAACCAGCCTCATCAGTACTACGTTGTCCTGGTCTGAGTCTCCCCACTAACATGGTGAACCAGCCTCATCAGCACTATGATGTCCTGGTCTGAGTCTCCCCACTAACATGGTGAACCAGCCTCATCAGCACTATGTTGTCCTGGTCTGAGTCTCCCCACTAACATGGTGAACCACCCTCATCAGCACTATGTTGTCCTGGTCTGAGTCTCCCCACTAACATGGTGAACCACCCTCATCAGTACTATGTTGTCCTGGTCTGAGTCTCCCCACTAACATGGTGAACCACCCTCATCAGTACTACGTTGTCCTATTTACTAGATTGCTGTTCCCACAGCTGCTGTTGCAATGCGCGCACAACCCACACACATGCACACAATCACACACACACACACACGCACGCACCCACACACACACACACAATCACGCACACAATCACACACACGCATGCACGCACGCACGCACACAATCACGCACACAATCACACACACACACACACACACATAAACACACACACAGGCACACTGCTGCAGTCTAGCTAGCACTACAGTATGTTCGACCAAAAGGATCTCCGCTCTTCCTGCAGTTCTGTAGTTTGTTCAGCATGATAATGACATGATTGATGATGAAAATGCTAATTACCACGTCTTGGCAAGGGCCACATAATGTTGGGGTTCACAGCTGGCCGTCCTGGAACGGGCCGAACTTCTCAATAAGCAAAGTAAAAACAAATCTAGTTGATTCAACTAATTGTCATTATGTACAGTGTGTCACATGACTGGTGCAGTGAAGAGTAAACACATCGATCAATAAGGGTAAAGGACTGCTTCTGTGACTGTGTGCTGGTACACTCAATAATTCATACATTTCTATCAGTTCTGCTTCTGTGACTGTGTGCTGGTACATTCAATAATTCATACATTTCTATCAGTTCTGCTTCTGTGACTGTGTGCTGGTATAACTCAATAATTCATACATTTATATCAGTTCTGTTTCTGTGACTGTGTGCTGGTACGACTCAATAATTCACACATTTATATCAGTCCTCTGACTGTGACTATGTGCTGGTACGGCTCAATAATTCATCCATTTATATCAGTTCTGTGACTGTGACTGTGTGCTGGTACGACTCAATAATTCATACATTTATATCAGTTCTGTGACTGTGACTGTGTGCTGGTACGACTCAATAATTCATACATTTCTATCAGTTCTGTGACTGTGTGCTGGTACGACTCAATAATTCATACATTTATATCAGTTCTGTGACTGTGTGCTGGTACGACTCAATAATTCATACATTTCTATCAGTTCTGTGACTGTGACTGTGTGCTGGTACGACTCAATAATTCATACATTAATATCAGTTCTGTGACTGTGACTGTGTGCTGGTACGACTCAATAATTCATACATTTCTATCAGTTCTGTGACTGTGTGCTGGTACGACTCAATAATTCATACATTTATATCAGTTCTGTGACTGTGACTGTGTGCTGGTACGACTCAATAATTCATACATTTATATCAATCCTGTGACTGTGACTGTGTGCTGGTACGACTCAATAATTCATACATTTATATCAGTTCTGTGACTGTGACTGTGTGCTGGTACGACTCAATAATTCATACATTTCTATCAGTTCTGTGACTGTGTGCTGGTACGACTCAATAATTCATACATTTCTATCAGTTCTGTGACTGTGTGCTGGTACGACTCAATAATTCATACATTTCTATCAGTTCTGTGACTGTGTGCTGGTACGACTCAATAATTCATACATTTCTATCAGTTCTGTGACTGTGTGCTGGTACGACTCAATAATTCATCCATTTCTATTTGGTAGACTGAAGACAAGTAGGACAATAAGAAAAGGGATAAACACTTTAAAACACGTTTTACTTGTTAATTAAGACCAAATAACCATCTAAAGTACAGTATTGTATGACAGTGTTGTATAATAGACTACTAAATGGAAGAGTCAAATGCATTTTAGGCTATTGCTGGCTTCACTCATTCAATTAGAAACACGGTTTAGAATAACACCATTTCACTGGCGTCTCTCTCTCTCTCATATTCATGCTCGCTCTGCCCTGATCGCACTGCTGTAAACTCGTCTATGAGAAACGCGTAGTCTATTCGAGTCGGGCTGCCTGGCTACATCGCATCGTTAAAACCTTGGTTTAGAGGACAGGATAAGATAGAGCGGCTACTAAAACAGCAACACAAATATGGTCGGGATGAGAGATGTGGTTTGCCTCCTGCTGCCAGCCGTCGTGCTGTTCGGCACATCGATGCAGGTGGAAGTGAAAGGTGGGAAAGAGGGAGAAAAAGCAGGGAATTTCATGGAAGATAAGCAATGGCTATCAACCATTTCTCAGTACAGCCGGAAGATCAAACACTGGAATCGCTTCAGAGACGTGAGTTGGCTATTTTAAATAAATACTATTTTGTTTGGAATAAAATTGAAAATATTGCGCTGTAGGCTAATGATGTGAGGTTGAACGAATAGACTAGGCCACCGGGTGTGTTGTAACCTGATGGTAACCCTAGGCAGTAACGGAGGTGATATGTTTATAACCATACAGGTAATGTAGCTAATTGCGCGGCACAGTTGACCCGCTCTTGAATGCGCCTCACTGATAGGCAACAATAACATGCAACGGCAACATGAATACAACGCAAATTCACCTCATGAATACAATTCTAAAGGTTATAATAATACAGTTACTATAACAACGCTTCATTATGTGGAATCTGCTGTTTTATATATATATACTATATATATATAGTTCGTCATAAGGTGTAGGCTATACCTAACACTGAGTTCGTCATAAGGTGTAGGCTATACCTAACACTGAGTTCGTCATAAGGTGTAGGCTATACCTAACACTGAGTTCGTCATAAGGTGTAGGCTATACCTAACACTGAGTTCGTCATAAGGTGTAGGCTATACCTAACACTGAGTTCGTCATAAGGTGTAGGCTATACCTAACACTGAGTTCGTCATAAGGTGTAGGCTATACCTAACACTGAGTTCGTCATAAGGTGTAGGCTATACCTAACACTGAGTTCGTCATAAGGTGTAGGCTATACCTAACACTGAGTTCGTCATAAGGTGTAGGCTATACCTAACACTGAGTTCGTCATAAGGTGTAGGCTATACCTAACACTGAGTTCGTCATAAGGTGTAGGCTATACCTAACACTGAGTTCGTCATAAGGTGTAGGCTATACCTAACACTGAGTTCGTCATAAGGTGTAGGCTATACCTAACACTGAGTTCGTCATAAGGTGTAGGCTATACCTAACACTGAGTTCGTCATAAGGTGTAGGCTATACCTAACACTGAGTTCGTCATAAGGTGTAGGCTATACCTAACACTGAGTTCGTCATAAGGTGTAGGCTATACCTAACACTGAGTTCGTCATAAGGTGTAGGCTATACCTAACACTGAGTTCGTCATAAGGTGTAGGCTATACCTAACACTGAGTTCGTCATAAGGTGTAGGCTATACCTAACACTGAGTTCGTCATAAGGTGTAGGCTATACCTAACACTGAGTTCGTCATAAGGTGTAGGCTATACCTAACACTGAGTTCGTCATAAGGTGTAGGCTATACCTAACACTGAGTTCGTCATAAGGTGTAGGCTATACCTAACACTGAGTTCGTCATAAGGTGTAGGCTATACCTAACACTGAGTTCGTCATAAGGTGTAGGCTATACCTAACACTGAGTTCGTCATAAGGTGTAGGCTATACCTAACACTGAGTTCGTCATAAGGTGTAGGCTATACCTAACACTGAGTTCGTCATAAGGTGTAGGCTATACCTAACACTGAGTTCGTCATAAGGTGTAGGCTATACCTAACACTGAGTTCGTCATAAGGTGTAGGCTATACCTAACACTGAGTTCGTCATAAGGTGTAGGCTATACCTAACACTGAGTTCGTCATAAGGTGTAGGCTATACCTAACACTGAGTTCGTCATAAGGTGTAGGCTATACCTAACACTGAGTTCGTCATAAGGTGTAGGCTATACCTAACACTGAGTTCGTCATAAGGTGTAGGCTATACCTAACACTGAGTTCGTCATAAGGTGTAGGCTATACCTAACACTGAGTTCGTCATAAGGTGTAGGCTATACCTAACACTGAGTTCGTCATAAGGTGTAGGCTATACCTAACACTGAGTTCGTCATAAGGTGTAGGCTATACCTAACACTGAGTTCGTCATAAGGTGTAGGCTATACCTAACACTGAGTTCGTCTAAACCTCTGCGCCGGTTAATTTGATTTATTTTTACCTTTATTTAACGAGGCAAGTCAGTTATTAAGAACAAATTCTTATTTACAATGACGGCCTAGGAACAGTGGGTTAACTACCTTGTTCAGGGGCAGAACGACACATTTGTACCTTGTCAGCTCGGGGATTCGATCTAACAACCTTTCGGTTACTGGTTCCCCCCCTCCCCTCCCCAGGCTACCCCGCCCTGTGTATAAGAAAGCTTTGGTTATTTTGGTTAGGCTCCAGCAGCATGCTATGCACTTGTATGTTTTAACTTGCTGGTTTGTTATTCCAGACTTAATTGATTTCTAACATCATGTCATGTCGATATAAGCCGAGTCGGTTTTACAGTAGTAAAGAGCCCCACTTCATTTTTCCTAAGTAATGTCTACTCCTTCATTTCTGCGCTAGTCTAAATCAATACACAGTTATTCAATGCACAGCCCTACACAATAACGTATTAGTTGTGTAGAAAATGCCCACGGACACATTTGGACAGATATTCTCGTAATAGGCTTATTCTGAAGGACAATGATACACTAGTCTATAGTTAACACAACACCGACGTCTATTGCAACGTTGATAGATGGGAGGTTGTTGATCCCGACTCAAGTCATACAGTGGGGTTGCAATACAACGTGCTTGATATAATGCCCAATGTCATAGTTGATCTGCCCCGTCTTTTGTAAAGTGGAAAACGATTTACTGTGTGTGTGTGTGTGTGTGTGTGTTCCCTATATTTTGCACTACTTTTAACCAGTTGTTTGTGGGTAACTTTGATTGATATTAAATCCAGACGTGGGTAACTTTGATTGATATTCAAACCAGGGCATTGGGTAGAGAATGTATCTGCTGGTCAATATTTATGTATCTGGTTGCCCGCTGCGTATAAAATCTGCCTCTATAGTCGGAGACTGTTGAAGAAAGACAAGAGGCAACACACAGAGAAAACAAGCCCATGACTCACCCTGTGGACTCGCTGTCCGGCCCGTGACTCACCCTGTGAACTCGCTGTCCGGCCCGTGACTCACCCTGTGGACTCGCTGTCCGGCCCGTGACTCACCCTGTGAACTCGCTGTCCGGCCCGTGACTCACCCTGTGGACTCGCTGTCCGGCCAGGGACTCACCCTGTGAACTCGCTGTCCGGCCCGTGACTCACCCTGTGGACTCGCTGTCCGGCCCGTGACTCACCCTGTGGACTCGCTGTCCGGCCCATGACTCACCCTGTGGACTCGCTGTCCGGCCCGTGACTCACCCTGTGGACTCGCTGTCCGGCCCGTGACTCACCCTGTGGACTCGCTGTCCGGCCCGTGACTCACCCTGTGGACTCGCTGTCCGGCCAGTGACTCACCCTGTGGACTCGCTGTACGGCCCGTGACTCACCCTGTGAACTCGCTGTCCGGCCAGTGACTCACCCGGTGAACTCGCTGTCCGGCCCGTGACTCACCCTGTGAACTCGCTGTCCGGCCCGTGACTCACCCTGTGGACTCGCTGTCCGGCCAGGGACTCACCCTGTGAACTCGCTGTCCGGCCCGTGACTCACCCTGTGAACTCGCTGTCCGGCCCGTGACTCACCCTGTGGACTCGCTGTCCGGCCCGTGACTCACCCTGTGGACTCGCTGTCCGGCCCATGACTCACCCTGTGGACTCGCTGTCCGGCCAGTGACTCACCCTGTGGACTCGCTGTCCGGCCCATGACTCACCCTGTGGACTCGCTGTCCGGCCCGTGACTCACCCTGTGGACTCGCTGTCCGGCCCGTGACTCACCCTGTGGACTCGCTGTCCGGCCAGTGACTCACCCTGTGGACTCGCTGTCCGGCCCGTGACTCACCCTGTGAACTCGCTGTCCGGCCAGTGACTCACCCGGTGAACTCGCTGTCCGGCCCGTGACTCACCCTGTGAACTCGCTGTCCGGCCCGTGACTCACCCTGTGGACTCGCTGTCCGGCCAGGGACTCACCCTGTGAACTCGCTGTCCGGCCCGTGACTCACCCTGTGAACTCGCTGTCCGGCCCGTGACTCACCCTGTGGACTCGCTGTCCGGCCCGTGACTCACCCTGTGGACTCGCTGTCCGGCCCGTGACTCACCCTGTGGACTCGCTGTCCGGCCCTTGACTCACCCTGTGGACTCGCTGTCCGGCCCGTGACTCACCCTGTGAACTCGCTGTCCGGCCAGTGACTCACCCTGTGGACTCGCTGTCCGGCCAGTGACTCACCCTGTGAACTCGCTGTCCGGCCAGTGACTCACCCTGTGAACTCGCTGTCCGGCCCGTGACTCACCCTGTGAACTCGCTGTCCGGCCAGTGACTCACCCTGTGAACTCGCTGTCCGGCCCGTGACTCACCCTGTGGACTCGCTGTCCGGCCAGTGACTCACCCTGTGGACTCGCTGTCCGGCCCGTGACTCACCCTGTGAACTCGCTGTCCGGCCCGTTACTCACCCTGTGAACTCGCTGTCCGGCCCGTTACTCACCCTGTGAACTCGCTGTCCGGCCCGTGACTCACCCTGTGAACTCGCTGTCCGGCCCGTTACTCACCCTGTGAACTCGCTGTCCGGCCCGTGACTCACCCTGTGAACTCGCTGTCCGGCCCGTTACTCACCCTGTGGACTCGCTGTCCGGCCCGTGACTCACCCTGTGAACTCGCTGTCCGGCCAGTGACTCACCCTGTGAACTCGCTGTCTGGCCCGTGACTCACCCTGTGAACTCGCTGTCCGGTTGGTTATAAGCTGTAAGTTCTGCTTGATTTATTTATTGTTGTGTTTATTTATTTATTTGTTTATTTAGTTTTTTATTTATTTATTATTTTATGTATTTATTCATTTATTTTGTTTATTTTTTTGTTTGTTTGTTTATTTGTTTATTTATTTTAGAGAGACTAGATTCATTCTTTCCTGTCACGCCTCCAAACACAGCCAATCACATGACAGGAAAAAGGGGATCCACTTGTGTGGCACAGTGGCACCAGACCAGACAGTGGGCAAAAGACTGTGTGTGTGTCAGTCTGTCTCTCGCTGTGTGTGTGTCAGTCTGTCTCTTTCTGTGTGTGTGTCAGTCTGTCTCTCGCTGTGTGTGTGTCAGTCTGTCTCTCTCGCTGTGTGTGTGTCAGTCTGTCTCTCTCGCTGTGTGTGTGTCAGTCTGTCTCTCTCGCTGTGTGTGTGTCAGTCTGTCTCTTTCTGTGTGTGTGTCAGTCTGTCTCTCGCTGTGTGTGTGTCAGTCTGTCTCTCTCGCTGTGTGTGTGTCAGTCTGTCTCTCTCGCTGTGTGTGTGTCAGTCTGTCTCTCTCTGTGTGAGTGTCAGTCTGTCTCTCGCTGTGTGTGTCAGTCTGTCTCTCCCGCTGTGTGTGTGTCAGTCTGTCTCTCTCTGTGTGTGTGTCAGTCTGTCTCTCTCTGTGTGTGTGTCAGTCTGTCTCTCTCGCTGTGTGTGTGTCAGTCTGTCTCTCTCTGTGTGTGTGTCAGTCTGTCTTGCTGTGTGTGTCAGTCTGTCTCTCGCTGTGTGTGTGTCAGTCTGTCTCTCTCTGTGTGTGTGTCAGTCTGACTCTCTCTGTGTGAGTGTCAGTCTGTCTCTCGCTGTGTGTGTCAGTCTGTCTCTCTCGCTGTGTGTGTCAGTCTGTCTCTCTCTGTGTGTGTGTCAGTCTGTCTCTCTCTGTGTGTGTGTGTCAGTCTGTCTCTCTCTGTGTGTGTGTGTCAGTCTGTCTCTCACTGTGTGTGTGTCAGTCTGTCTCTCTCGCTGTGTGTGTGTCAGTCTGTCTCTCCCGCTGTGTGTGTGTCAGTCTGTCTCTCTCTGTGTGTGTGTCAGTCTGCCTCTCTCTGTGTGTGTGTCAGTCTGTCTCTCTCGCTGTGTGTGTGTCAGTCTGTCTCTCTCTGTGTGTGTGTCAGTCTGTCTCGCTGTGTGTGTCAGTCTGTCTCTCGCTGTGTGTGTGTCAGTCTGTCTCTCTCTCTCTCTCTCTCTGTGTGTCAGTCTGTCTCTCTCGCTGTGTGTGTCAGTCTGTCTCTCGCTGTGTGTGTGTCAGTCTGTCTCTCTCTGTGTGTGTCAGTCTGTCTCTCTCGCTGTGTGTGTGTGTCAGTCTGTGTGTGTGTGTGTGTCAGTCTGTCTCTGTGTGTGTGTCAGTCTGTCTCTCTCTGTGTGTGTCAGTCTGTCTCTCTCGCTGTGTGTGTGTGTGTCAGTCTGTCTCTCTCTCTCTGTGTGTGTGTGTCAGTCTGTCTCTCTCGCTGTGTGTGTCAGTCTGTCTCTCGCTGTGTGTGTGTCAGTCTGTCTCTCTCTGTGTGTGTGTGTCAGTCTGTCTCTCTCTGTGTGTGTGTGTCAGTCTGTCTCTCACTGTGTGTGTGTCAGTCTGTCTCTCTCGCTGTGTGTGTGTCAGTCTGTCTCTCTCGCTGTGTATGTGTCAGTCTGTCTCTCTCTCTCTCTCTCTCTGTGTGTCAGTCTGTCTCTCTCGCTGTGTGTGTGTCAGTCTGTCTCTCTCTCTCTGTGTGTGTGTGTCAGTCTGTCTCTCTCGCTGTGTGTGTCAGTCTGTCTCTCGCTGTGTGTGTGTCAGTCTGTCTCTCTCTGTGTGTGTCAGTCTGTCTCTCTCGCTGTGTGTGTGTGTGTCAGTCTGTCTCTCTCTCTCTGTGTGTGTGTGTCAGTCTGTCTCTCTCGCTGTGTGTGTCAGTCTGTCTCTCGCTGTGTGTGTGTCAGTCTGTCTCTCTCTGTGTGTGTGTGTCAGTCTGTCTCTCACTGTGTGTGTGTCAGTCTGTCTCTCTCGCTGTGTGTGTGTCAGTCTGTCTCTCTCGCTGTGTATGTGTCAGTCTGTCTCTCTCTCTCTCTCTCTGTGTGTCAGTCTGTCTCTCTCGCTGTGTGTGTGTCAGTCTGTCTCTCTCGCTGTGTGTGTGTGTCAGTCTGTGTGTGTGTGTGTCAGTCTGTCTCTGTGTGTGTGTCAGTCTGTCTCTCTCTGTGTGTGTCAGTCTGTCTCTCTCGCTGTGTGTGTGTGTGTCAGTCTGTCTCTCTCTCTCTGTGTGTGTGTGTCAGTCTGTCTCTCTCGCTGTGTGTGTCAGTCTGTCTCTCTCGCTGTGTGTGTGTCAGTCTGTCTCTCTGTGTGTGTGTGTGTGCGTCACTGTTTGTACGGTGGAGACTGAGCTGAGGACTCCCCCTCAGTGCCAAGGACAGGAACACAACACATGGCTTCATCTCAATGCCAGGGAAGGATACTTAGGGAGTGTCCCAGATGGAACCCTATTCCCTATATACTTCCCTATCCAGGGCCTTCGGAAATTATTCACACCCCTTGACTTATTTAACAGCCTGAATTCAAAATGAATTAAATTGTTGTTGTTTTCCCTCACCCACCTACTGTATGTACACACAATATCCCATAATGACAGTGAAAACACGTTTTTAGATAAATAAATAAAAATTAAGTACATAAAAATCTCATCAATCAATCAAATGTATTTACAAAGCCCTTTTTACATCAGCTGATATCTCAAAGTGCTGTACAGAGACCCAGCCTAAAACCCCAAACAGCAAGCAATGCAGATGTAGAAGCACGGTGGCTAGGAAGAACTCTCTAAAAAGGCCAGAACCTAGGAAGAAACCTAGAGAGGAACCAGGCTATCATTTACATAATTATTCACTCCCTAGAATCAAAACTTTACTGAAGCCACTTTGGCAGCGATTACAGCTGTGAGTCTTTCTGGGTGAGTCTCTAAGAGCTTTACACACCTGGATTGTGCAACATTTTGCCCATTATTCTTCTAGAAATTCTTCAAGCTCTGTCAAGTTGGTTGTTGATCATTGCTAGACAACCGTTTTCAGGTCTTAAATTATATTTAAGTAAAAACTCTAACTCGGACACTGAGGTACATTCACTGTCTTCTTGGTAAGCGACTCCAGTGTAGATTTGACATTGTGTTTAATTTGTTGTCCTGATGAAAGGTGAATTTGTCTCCCAGTGTCTGGTGGAAAGCAGATTAAACCAGGTTTTCCTCTAGGATTTTGCCAGTGCTTAGCTCCATTCAGTGTATTCTTTTATCCTGAAAAACACCCCAGTTCTTAACGATTACAAGCATACCCATAACATGATGCAGGCACCATTATGCTTGAAAATATGGAGAGTGGTACTCAGTAATGTGTCGTATTGGGTTTTTCCCCAAAAACAACACTTTGTATTCAGGACAAAACAAGGTATTGCTTTGCCACATGTGTTGCAGTATTACTTTAGTGCCTTGTTGCAAACAGGATGCATGTTTTGGAATATTTTTATTCTGTACAGGCATCCTTCATTTTACTCTGTCATTTAGTGTGGATTGTGAATTAACTACAATGTTGTTTATTCATCCTCAGTTTTCTCCTACCACAGCCATGAAACTCTGTAACAGTTTTAAAGACACCATTTACCTCATGGTGAAATCCCTGAGCGGTTTCCTTCCTCTCCGGCAACTGAGTTAGGAAGGACGCCAGTATCCTTGTAGTGGGTGGGTTTATTGGGTGTACTGGGTGTATTGATACACCATCCAAAGTGTAAATAATAACCATCATGCTCAAAGGGATATTAAATGTCTGCTTCTTTAAAAATGTTTACCCATCTACCAATAGGTGGCCTTCTTTGCCTTGTGTGTAGGTCAGTGACGGAAACATCTCAATGTAATCCATTTTAAATTCAGGCTGTGACACAACAAGATGTGGGAAAAGTCAAAGGGGTGTGAATCCTTTCTGACGGCTCTGGTACAAAGGGAATAGGGTGTCATTGGAATAGGGTGCCATTGGAATAGGGTGCCATTTGGAATAGCGTGCCATTGGAATAGGGTGCCATTTGGAACAGGGTGTCATTGGAATAGGGTGCCATTGGAATAGGGTGCCATTTGGAGTAGGGTGTCATTGGAATAGGGTGCCTTTGGAATAGGGTGCCATTGGAATAGGGTGCCATTGGAATAGGGTGCCATTGGAATAGGGTGCCATTGGAATAGGGTGCCATTTGGAATAGGGTGCCATTTGGAATAGGGTGCCATTGGAATAGGGTGCCATTTGGAACAGGGTGCCTTTGGAATAGGGTGCCATTTGGAATAGGGTGCCATTGGAATAGGGTGCCATTGGAATAGGGTGCCATTTGGAATAGGGTGCCATTTGGAATAGGGTGCCATTGGAATAGGGTGCCATTTGGAACAGGGTGCCATTTGGAACAGGGTGCCATTTGGAATAGGGTGCCATTGGAATAGGGTGCCATTGGAATAGGGTGCCATTGGAATAGGGTGCCATTTGGAATAGGGTGCCATTTGGAATAGGGTGCCATTGGAATAGGGTGCCATTGGAATAGGGTGCCATTTGAAATAGGGTGCCATTGGAACAGGGTGCCATTGGAATAGGTTGCCATTGGAATAGGGTGCCATTGGAACATGGTGCCATTGGAATAGGGTGCCATTGGAATAGGGTGCCATTGGAATAGGGTGTCATTGGAATAGGGTGCCATTGGAATAGGGTGCCATTGGAACAGGGTGCCATTGGAATAGGGTGCCATTGGAATAGGGTGCCATTGGAACAGGGTGCCATTGGAATAGGGTTCCTTTTGGGATGCAGTCTTGGTCTCAGTGGAAGGATACTTAGAATCTGTGGTTCTACAGCAGGGTCTATAAACACAGCTGTTTCAAATAACCAACTCGTCATCAATCTTTGAACAAAAAACGCACCCAGGAGGGGCCCCAGGACCAAGTTTGTGAACCCCTGATCTACAGCATAGCAGCATTGTGATGGCAGGGCGAGACCAATTTTATCCAAAGCCGAGTTTCCAAAGCTTTCATCCATTTTCTAATGAGTGGTGCCTGCATGTATTGAACTCACTCTCCTGGTGTTGCAAGCACCAACGCCACCATGCTCCACCAACTGAGCCACAGAGGACTGCACTGAGATGCATCATCTAACTAAGAGATAATGAGCAGATTATCTCTGAACCGAAGTGAAAACATTGACGCCAACAGATGCTTGCATGGAAGATACAGAATCTGTCTGTCTGTGTGTGTCTGTCTGTGTGTTTGTCTGTCAATCTCTCTGTCTGTCTGTGTATCTGTATTTCTGTGTCTGTCTGTCTGTCTGTCAATCTCTCTGTCTGTCTGTGTATCTGTATTTCTGTGTCTGTCTGTCTGTCTGTTTGTTTGTCTGTCTGTGTATCGTCTGTCTGTCTGTCTGTCTGTCTGTCTGTCTGTCTGTCTGTCTGTCTGTCTGTCTGTCTGTCTGTCTGTCTGTCTGTCTGTCTGTCTGTCTGTCTGTCTGTCTGTCTGTCTGTCTGTCTGTCTGTCTGTCTGTCTGTCTGTCTGTCTGTCTGTCTGTCTGTCTGTCTGTCTGTCTGTCTGTCTGTCTGTCTGTCTGTCTGTCTGTCTGTCTGTCTGTCTGTCTGTCTGTCTGTCTGTCTGTCTGTCTGTCTGTCTGTCTGTCTGTCTGTCTGTCTGTCTGTCTGTCTGTCTGTCTGTCTGTCTGTCTGTCTGTCTGTCTGTCTGTCTGTCTGTCTGTCTGTCTGTCTGTCTGTCTGTCTGTCTGTCTGTCTGTCTGTCTGTCTGTCTGTCTGTCTGTCTGTCTGTCTGTCTTGTCTGTCTGTCTGTCTGTCTGTCTGTCTGTCTGTCTGTCTGTCTGTCTGTCTGTCTGTCTGTCTGTCTGTCTGTCTGTCTGTCTGTCTGTCTGTCTGTCTGTCTGTCTGTCTGTCTGTCTGTCTGTCTGTCTGTCTGTCTGTCTGTCTGTCTGTCTGTCTGTCTGTCTGTCTGTCTGTCTGTCTGTCTGTCTGTCTGTCTGTCTGTCTGTCTGTCTGTCGTCTGTCTGTCTGTCTGTCTGTCTGTCTGTCTGTCTGTCTGTCTGTCTGTCTGTCTGTCTGTCTGTCTGTCTGTCTGTCTGTCTGTCTGTCTGTCTGTCTGTCTGTCTGTCGTCTGTCTGTCTGTCTGTCTGTCTGTCTGTCTGTCTGTCTGTCTGTCTGTCTGTCTGTCTGTCTGTCTGTCTGTCTGTCTGTCTGTCTGTCTGTCTGTCTGTCTGTCTGTCTGTCTGTCTGTCTGTCTGTGTGTGTCTACTACACTGCAGGGTCTACTAAGGACTCATTATGAGTGCTGATGACGTTACACGTCCACTTGTCATCACACTGTGACTCTGTGGGGATTTGGAATGTCAACCTTTTCAGTCGCTACCACAGCAGCTCTCATAGTGAAAAATACATCACTCAAAGTCCTTCTCTGTAGTCAGAATGTGCACACAGACACCATCATCTCCTCAAGTGCTGCGGCAAGAGACCGAATGCAGTGTGTGAGGATGGATGGCAACTGGATAGAGAGTTGAGCTTCCTTTTCCTATAGCCTATCATTCATTTATATCCTAGACATTCTGGAAGCTAGTCAACATCCTCTTTTAGGATCCTGGCTGTATCACATCCGGCTGTGACTGGGAGTCCCATAGGGCGGCGCACAATTGGCCCAACGTTGGCCCAACGGGTTTGCCTGGTGTAGGCCGTTAATTGTAGCCTTTTGGGGTGGCAGGTAGCCTAGTGGTTAGAGCGTTGGGGCAGTAGCCTGGAAGGTTGCTAGATCGAATCCCTGAGCTGACAAGGTTAAAATCTGTCGTTCTGCCCCTGAACAAGGCAGTTATTCCACTGTTCCTAGGCTGTCATTATAAATAAGAATTTGTTCTTAACTGACTTGCCTAGTTCAATAAAGGTTATTGTAAATAGTTAAAACACACGAGAGCTTGAAGAATTGTGTCTTTCTGCTTCCTACATTCTTCCTGCTTCACAGACCCACTTTAGTTGGAGGTATGAGGTGCATCGCTTTCTCGGGCTTTAGCTTAGATCCCATCTTGTGCTCAGTTAGAAGCCAACCAGGGCCTGTATTCATAAAGTGATCTTTAGACTAGATCTCATCTTGTGCTCAGTTAGAAGCCAACCAGGGCCCGTATTCATTAAGTGATCTTTAGACTAGATCCCATCTTGTGCTCAGTTAGAAGCCAACCAGGGCCTGTATTCATAAAGTGATCTTTAGACTAGATCCCATCTTGTGCTCAGTTAGAAGCCAACCAGGGCCCTTATTCATAAAGTGATCTTAGTACTGATCTAGGACCAGGTCCATCCTCTCCATTGAATCATATTCATTACGATCTAAAAGGCCAAACTGATCCTAGATCAGCACTCCTACTCTAAGATGCTTTATGAATATGGGCTCCAGAACTGGTCACTGAGGACAGGACCCGGCGGATTGAGGGACAATGCTCTGCTGTTCACGACCAATAGACCCTCTCACCCCTCCTTTCTTCCTTCCTTCCCCCCCTCCTCACCCCCCCCCCCCTCTCTCTCTTCCTCTCAGCATTGGCATAGAAGGGGCTCATTAAAGAGCAAAGCAGTTATCCCCAGAGCGAGCTGCACAGCCACACACACAGAGCTGCTGAAGATAGCACCTGTTATACAGAGACAGATACATTTTAATGAGGGGAAATGACTACATCCTTCCCCTTTAAATGGCTCCTCTGTCTGACAGTTCTCTTTGGTTTGTATAACTAGTGCAGAACCAAATGGTGTGCAAGGAAAGGATGGGTTATGGTAGAATGGGTTATGGGTAGAATGGAGAATGGGTTATGGATAGAATGGGTTATGGGTAGAATGGGTTATGGATAGAATGGGTTATGGGTAGAATGGAGAATGGGTTATGGGTAGAATGGGTTATGGGTAGAATGGGTTATGGATAGAATGGAGAATGGGTAGAATGGGTTATGGATAGAATGGGTTATGGATAGAATGGGTTATGGGTTATGGGTAGAATGGAGAATAGGTAGAATGGGTTATGGATAGAATGGGTTATGGATAGAGTGGGATATGGGTAGAATGGGTTATGGATAGAATGGGTTATGGATAGAATGGGTTATGGGTAGAATGGGTTATGGATAGAATGGGTTATGGATAGAATGGGTTATGGGTAGAATGGGTTATGGGTAGAATGGAGAATGGGTTATGGGTAGAATGGCTTATGGGTAGAATGGCTTATGGATAGAATGGAGAATGGGTAGAATTGGTTATGGATAAATGGGTTATGGATAGAATGGGTTATGGGTAGAATGGGTTATGGATAGAATGGGTTATGGGTAGAATGGGTTATGGGTAGAATGGATTATGGATAGAATGGGTTATGGGTAGAATGGGTTATGGGTAGAATGGGTTATGGGTAGAATGGGTTATGGGTAGAATGGGTTATGGGTAGAATGGGTTATGGGTAGAATGGGTTATGGATAGAATGGGTTATGGGTAGAATGGGTTATGGATAGAATGGGATATGGGTAGAATGGGTTATGGGTAGAATGGGTTATGGGTAGAATGGGTTATGGATAGAATGGGTTATGGGTAGAATGGGTTATGGGTAGAATGTAGAATGGGTTATGGGTAGAATGGAGAATGGGTTATGGGTAGAATGGGTTATGGATAGAATGGAGAATGGGTAGAATGGGTTATGGATAGAATGGGTTATGGATAGAATGGGTTATGGGTAGAATGGAGAATGGGTTATGGATAGAATCGGTTATGGGTAGAATGGAGAATGGGTTATGGGTAGAATGGGTTATGGGTAGAATGGAGAATGGGTTATGGATATAATCGGTTATGGGTAGAATGGAGAAAGGGTTATGGGTAGAATGGGTTATGGGTAGAATGGGTTATGGGTAGAATGGGTTATGGGTAGAATGGGTTATGGGTAGAATGGGTTATGGATAGAATGGGTTATGGGTAGAATGGGTTATGGGTAGAATGGGTTATGGGTTACTTGGCACCTGCAGTGGCATTATTTAGTTACGTAACTGGTAGATTTAGAGAAGAGAGGGGGGGAGAGAGAGGGGGAGAGAGAGGGAAAGAGAGAGGGAAAGAGAGGTGAGAGAGAGAGGGAGAGTAATGAGAGGGGAGAGTAATGGGAGAGAGAGAGGGGGGAGGGGGAAAGAGAGGTGAGAGAGAGGGAGAGTAATGAGAGGGGAGAGTAATGGGAGAGAGAGAGGGGGGAGGGGGAAAGAGAGGTGAGAGAGAGGGAGAGTAATGAGAGGGGAGAGTAATGGGAGCGAGAGGGGGGGAGGGGGAAAGAGAGGTGAGAGAGCTAGAGAGAGAGAGGGAGAGTAATGGGAAAGAGAGGGGGAAAGAGAAGAGAGGGAGAGAGAGGGGGGGAAGAGAAGGAGAGTAACGGGAGAGAGAGAGAGAGAGAGAGAGAGAGAGAGAGGGGGGGGGGGAGAGAAAGAGAGGTGAGAGTGGGAGGGAGAGAGAGCTGGAGAGAGGGGGGAGCAAGGGAGAGAGCGGGGGGGAAGATAGAGAGGAGAGAGAGACCACAACAAATAAATGAGCTGAGATTATGATTCACTAGCTAAGTCCCAGGGTCCAGTTATGATTCACTATCTAATGCCCAGGGTCTAGTTGTGATTCACTAGCTAAGTCCCAGGGTCTGGTTATGATTCTCTAGATAAGTCCCAGGGTCTGGTTATGATTCACTAGCTAAGTCCCAGGGTCTGGTTATGATTCACTAGCTAAGTCCCAGGGTCTGGTTATGATTCACTAGCTAAGTACCAGGGTCCGGTTATGATTCACTAGCTAAGTCCCAGGTTGCGGTTATGATTCACTAGCTAAGTCCCAGGGTCTGGTTATGATTCACTAGCTAAGTCCCATGGTCTGGTTATGATTCACTAGCTAAGTCCCAGGGTCTGGTTATGATTTACTAGCTAAGTCCCAGGTTGCGGTTATGATTCACTAGCTAAGTCCCAGGGTCCGGTTATGATTTACTAGCTAAGTCCCAGGTTGCGGTTATGATTCACTAGCTAAGTCCCAGGGTCTGGTTATGATTCACTAGCTAAGTCCCAGGGTCTGGTTATGATTCACTAGCTAAGTCCCAGGGTCTGGTTATGATTCACTATCTAATGCCCAGGGTCTGGTTATGATTTACTAGCTAAGTCCCAGGTTGCGGTTATGATTCACTAGCTAAGTCCCAGGGTCCGTTTATGATTTACTAGCTAAGTCCCAGGTTGCGGTTATGATTCACTAGCTAAGTCCCAGGGTCTGGTTATGATTTACTATCTAAGTCCCAGGGTCTGGTTATGATTTACTAGCTAAGTCCCAGGTTGCGGTTATGATTCACTAGCTAAGTCCCAGGGTCTGGTTATGATTCACTATCTAAGTCCCAGGTTGCGGTTATCAAAACAACCATCTGTAGCGTTCAGACGAGTCTACACTAATGAGATCTACCTGGCAAAGCTGCTATCTGTTCTGTTGTGCCTCATGGTGTTGTTCTGGCTGCTGTCTGTTCTGTTGTGCTGTGTGGTGTTGTTCATATCTGTCTGTTCTGTTGTGCCTCATGGTGTTGTTCTGGCTGCTGTCTGTTCTGTTGTGCCTCATGGTGTTATTCTTGCTGCTGTCTGTTCTGTTGTGCTGCGTGGTGTTGTTCTGGCTGCTGTCTGTTCTGTTGTGCCTCATGGTGTTGTTCATATCTGTCTGTTCTGTTGTGCTGCGTGGTGTTGTTCATATCTGTCTGTTCTGTTGTGCCTCATGGTGTTGTTCTTGCTGCTGTCTGTTCTGTTGTGCTGCGTGGTGTTGTTCTTGCTGCTGTCTGTTCTGTTGTGCCTCATGGTGTTGTTCATATCTGTCTGTTCTGTTGTGCTGCATGGTGTTGTTCTGGTTGCTGTTTGTTCTGTTGTGCCTCATGGTGTTGTTCTTGCTGCTGTCTGTTCTGTTGTGCCTCATGGTGTTGTTCTGGTTGCTGTTTGTTCTGTTGTGCCTCATGGTGTTGTTCTGGCTGCTGTCTGTTCTGTTGTGCAGCGTGGTGTTGTTCTGGTTGCTGTCTGTTCTGTTATGCTGCGTGGTGTTGTTCATATCTGTCTGTTCTGTTGTGCCTCATGGTGTTGTTCATATCTGTCTGTTCTGTTGTGCCTCATGGTGTTGTTCTTGCTGCTGTCTGTTCTGTTGTGCCTCATGGTGTTGTTCTGGCTGCTGTCTGTTCTGTTGTGCTGCATGGTGTTGTTCTTATCTGTCTGTTCTGTTGTGCCTCATGGTGTTGTTCTTATCTGTCTGTTCTGTTGTGCCTCATGGTGTTGTTCTGGCTGCTGTCTGTTCTGTTGTGCCTCATGGTGTTGTTCTTATCTGTCTGTTCTGTTGTGCCTCATGGTGTTGTTCTGGCTGCTGTCTGTTCTGTTGTGCCTCATGGTGTTGTTCATATCTGTCTGTTCTGTTGTGCCTCATGGTGTTGTTCATATCTGTCTGTTCTGTTGTGCTGCGTGGTGTTGTTCATATCTGTCTGTTCTGTTGTGCCTCATGGTGTTGTTCTGGCTGCTGTCTGTTCTGTTGTGCCTCGTGGTGTTGTTCATATCTGTCTGTTCTGTTGTGCCTCATGGTGTTGTTCATATCTGTCTGTTCT
>NW_022263198.1:35000-73647 GCF_002021735.2 Oncorhynchus kisutch
GTTGAGTAGAGGAGGCTGTGTGAATGGTTAATAGTTGTGATATACTGTACCTCAATATGTTGAGTAGAGGAGGCTGTGTGAATGGTTAATAGTTGTGATATACTGTACCTCAATATGTTGAGTAGAGGAGGCTGTGTGAATGGTTAATAGTTGTGATATACTGTACCTCAATATGTTGAGTAGAGGAGGCTGTGTGAATGGTTAATAGTTGTGATATACTGTACCTCAATATGTTGAGTAGAGGAGGCTGTGTGAATGGTTAATAGTTGTGATATACTGTACCTCAATATGTTGAGTAGAGGAGGCTGTGTGAATGGTTAATAGTTGTGATATACTGTACCTCAATATGTTGAGTAGAGGAGGCTGTGTGAATGGTTAATAGTTGTGATATACTGTACCTCAATATGTTGAGTAGAGGAGGCTGTGTGAATGGTTAATAGTTGTGATATACTGTACCTCAATATGTTGAGTAGAGGAGGCTGTGTGAATGGTTAATAGTTGTGATATACTGTACCTCAATATGTTGAGTAGAGGAGGCTGTGTGAATGGTTAATAGTTGTGATATACTGTACCTCAATATGTTGAGTAGAGGAGGCTGTGTGAATGGTTAATAGTTGTGATATACTGTACCTCAATATGTTGAGTAGAGGAGGCTGTGTGAATGGTTAATAGTTGTGATATACTGTACCTCAATATGTTGAGTAGAGGAGGCTGTGTGAATGGTTAATAGTTGTGATATACTGTACCTCAATATGTTGAGTAGAGGAGGCTGTGTGAATGGTTAATAGTTGTGATATACTGTACCTCAATATGTTGAGTAGAGGAGGCTGTGTGAATGGTTAATAGTTGTGATATACTGTACCTCAATATGTTGAGTAGAGGAGGCTGTGTGAATGGTTAATAGTTGTGATATACTGTACCTCAATATGTTGAGTAGAGGAGGCTGTGTGAATGGTTAATAGTTGTGATATACTGTACCTCAATATGTTGAGTAGAGGAGGCTGTGTGAATGGTTAATAGTTGTGATATACTGTACCTCAATATGTTGAGTAGAGGAGGCTGTGTGAATGGTTAATAGTTGTGATATACTGTACCTCAATATGTTGAGTAGAGGAGGCTGTGTGAATGGTTAATAGTTGTGATATACTGTACCTCAATATGTTGAGTAGAGGAGGCTGTGTGAATGGTTAATAGTTGTGATATACTGTACCTCAATATGTTGAGTAGAGGAGGCTGTGTGAATGGTTAATAGTTGTGATATACTGTACCTCAATATGTTGAGTAGAGGAGGCTGTGTGAATGGTTAATAGTTGTGATATACTGTACCTCAATATGTTGAGTAGAGGAGGCTGTGTGAATGGTTAATAGTTGTGATATACTGTACCTCAATATGTTGAGTAGAGGAGGCTGTGTGAATGGTTAATAGTTGTGATATACTGTACCTCAATATGTTGAGTAGAGGAGGCTGTGTGAATGGTTAATAGTTGTGATATACTGTACCTCAATATGTTGAGTAGAGGAGGCTGTGTGAATGGTTAATAGTTGTGATATACTGTACCTCAATATGTTGAGTAGAGGAGGCTGTGTGAATGGTTAATAGTTGTGATATACTGTACCTCAATATGTTGAGTAGAGGAGGCTGTGTGAATGGTTAATAGTTGTGATATACTGTACCTCAATATGTTGAGTAGAGGAGGCTGTGTGAATGGTTAATAGTTGTGATATACTGTACCTCAATATGTTGAGTAGAGGAGGCTGTGTGAGAGTCTCCTATATGGGGATAATGTGGACTGACTGACTGAATGACTGACTGCCTGACTGACCGACTGACTGCCTGACTAACTTACTGCCTGACTGCCTCACTGATTGACTGACTGACTGACTGACTGCCTGACTGACTGCCTGACTAACTGACTGACTGACTGACTGACTCACTGCCTGCCTGCCTGCCTGCCTGCCTGTCTGCCTGGATGAATTCAGCTTTCAGAATATATTTTTGGAGACTGGGCTATTTTCTTGCGAATGGAGTCTAAAATGTCCAGCTGAATAATTAGTCTTTCCAAAGTCTTCATTCAGCCCCATCTCTAATGCATTATTTATCATGACATCTGCCTGGAAGTTGGCTCTTCTCTGCTGCCCTGTTGACGCTCTCCTGTCTTTCAGGAGACATGATAATAGACCATGATGCCCTATATAGTACCCTATTCCCTATATAGTACCTTATTCCCTATATAGTACCCTATTCCTTATATAGTACCCTATTCCATATATAGTACCCTATTCCCTATGGGCCCTGGTTAAAAGTAGTGCACCATCTAGTGAATATACTATTTGGGACATAGACTATGTGTTGAGTGGTGGGACGCCCAGGACAGGACTGAATCAATACTGCTCTTCTCTAATGAACAAAGTGACCTGGAAATGCACTGATTATGACTTTTTAATGGGAATTGATGGACTTAGTACAGGATATAGATTCACTAAAGATCTTCCTCTCTCAGAGACAAAGAGCATTACACTAGCAGGACAAGGGGAAATTAGACTGGACTGTTCTTCTCTGGAAAATAGAACAATATGTTGTTACTAGTGGAATGTACAGTGTTACTACACAGTTAGAAGATCCATTTGACTCTTATTTTATCAAAGAAATGTTGACTTTGAGTCAGGTGATTATCAGGCTACATCATATGGATTGACCCTTATATCTGTCTATCTAATTATCTTCTGTCTATCTAATTATCTTCTGTCTATGTAAATATCTCTGTCTATCTAATTATCTCTGTCTATGTAATTATCTTGTGTCTATGTAATTATCTGTCTATATAATTATCTGTCTATATAATTATCTGTCTATGTAATTATCTGTCTATGTAATTATCTGTCTATGTAATTATCTTCTGTCTATGTAATTATCTTCTGTCTATGTAATTATCTTCTGTCTATGTAAATATCTCTGTCTATGTAATTATCTTCTGTCTATGTAATTATCTTCAGTCTATGTAATTATCTTCAGTCTATGTAATTATCTTCTGTCTATGTAAATATCTCTGTCTATCTAATTATCTCTGTCTATGTAATTATCTGTCTATGTAATTTTCTGTCTATGTAATTATCTGTCTATGTAATTATCTGTATGTAATTATCTGTCTATGTAATTTTCTGTCTATGTAATTATCTGTCTCTGTAATTATCTGTCTCTGTAATTATCTGTCTATGTAATTATCTGTATGTAATTATCTGTCTATGTAATTTTCTGTCTATGTAATTATCTGTCTATGTAATTATCTGTGTGTAATTATCTGTCTATGTAATTATCTTCTGTCTATGTAATTATCTTCTGTCTATGTAATTATCTTCAGTCTATGTAATTATCTTCAGTCTATGTAATTATCTTCTGTCTATGTAAATATCTCTGTCTATCTAATTATCTCTGTCTATGTAATTATCTGTCTATGTAATTATCTGTCTATGTAATTATCTGTCTATGTAATTATCTGTCTATGTAATTATCTTCTGTCTATGTAATTATCTGTCTATATAATTATCTGTCTATGTAATTATCTGTCTATGTAATTATCTGTCTATGTAATTATCTGTCTATATAATTATCTGTCTATGTAATTATCTGTCTATGTAATTATCGGTCTATGTAATTATCGGTCTATGTAATTATCTGTATGTAATTATCTGTATGTAATTATCTGTCTATGTAATTATCTGTCTATGTAATTATCTTCTGTCTATGTAATTATCTTCTGTCTATGTAATTATATTCTGTCTATGTAATTATCTGTCTATGTAATTATCTTCTGTCTATGTAATTATATTCTGTCTATGTAATTATCTGTCTATGTAATTATCTGTCTATGTAATTATCTGTCTCTGTAATTATCTGTCTCTGTAATTATCTGTCTATGTAATTATCTGTCTATGTAATTATCTGTCTATGTAATTATCTGTCTATGTAATTATCTGTCTATGTAATTATCTGTCTCTGTAATTATCTGTCTCTGTAATTATCTGTCTCTGTAATTATCTGTCTCTGTAATTATCTGTCTATGTAATTATCTGTCTATGTAATTATCTGTCTATGTAATTATCTGTCTATGTAATTATCTGTCTATGTAATTATCTGTCTCTGTAATTATCTTCTGTCTATGTAATTATCTGTCTATGTAATTATCTGTCTATGTAATTATCTGTATGTAATTATCTGTCTATGTAATTATCTGTCTATGTAATTATCTTCTGTCTATGTAATTATCTTCTGTCTATGTAATTATATTCTGTCTATGTAATTATCTGTCTATGTAATTATCTTCTGTCTATGTAATTATATTCTGTCTATGTAATTATCTGTCTATGTAATTATCTGTCTATGTAATTATCTGTCTCTGTAATTATCTGTCTATGTAATAATCGGTCTATGTAATTATCTGTCTATGTAATTATCTGTCTGTGTAATTATCTGTCTATGTAATTATCTGTCTATGTAATTATCTTCTGTCTATGTAATTATCTTCTGTCTATGTAATTATCTTCTGTCTATGTAATTATCTGTCTATGTAATTATCTTCTGTCTATGTAATTATCTTCTGTCTATGTAATTATCGGTCTATGTAATTATCTGTCTATGTAATTATCTGTCTATGTAATTATCTGTCTCTGTAATTATCTGTCTCTGTAATTATCTGTCTATGTAATTATCTGTCTCTGTAATTATCTGTATGTAATTATCTGTCTCTGTAATTATCTGTCTCTGTAATTATCTGTCTCTGTAATTATCTGTCTCTGTAATTATCTGTATGTAATTATCTTCTGTCTATGTAATTATCTGTATGTAATTATCTTCTGTCTATGTAATTATCTGTCTATGTAATTATCTGTCTATGTAATTATCTGTCTATGTAATTATATGTCTATGTAATTATCTGTCTATGTAATTATCTGTCTCTGTAATTATCTGTCTCTGAAATTATGTCTATGTAATTATCTGTCTCTGTAATTATCTGTCTCTGTAATTATCTGTCTATGTAATTATCTGTCTATGTAATTATCTGTCTATGTAATTATCTGTCTATGTAATTATCTGTCTCTGTAATCATCTGTCTATGTAATTATCTGTCTATGTAATTATCTGTCTCTGTAATTATCTGTCTATGTAATTGTCTGTCTATGTAATTATCTTCTGTCTATGTAATTATCTATCTCTGTAATTATCTGTCTCTGTAATTGTCTGTCTATGTAATTATCTGTATGTAATTATCTGTCTATGTAATTATCTGTATGTAATTATCTGTCTCTGTAATTATCTGTCTCTGTAATTATCTGTCTATGTAATTATCTGTATGTAATTATCTGTCTATGTAATTATCTCTGTCTATGTAATTATCTGTATGTAATTATCTGTCTATGTAATTATCTGTCTCTGTAATTATCTGTATGTAATTATCTGTCTATGTAATTATCTGTATGTAATTATCTGTATGTAATTATCTGTATGTAATTATCTGTATGTAATTATCGGTCTCTGTAATTATCTGTCTATGTAATTATCTGTATGTAATTATCTGTCTCTGTAATTATCTGTATGTAATTATCTGTCTCTGTAATTATCTGTCTATGTAATTATCTGTCTATGTAATTATCTGTCTATGTAATTATCTGTATGTAATTATCTGTCTATGTAATTATCTCTGTCTATGTAATTATCTGTATGTAATTATCTGTCTATGTAATTATCTGTCTCTGTAATTATCTGTATGTAATTATCTGTCTATGTAATTATCTGTATGTAATTATCTGTATGTAATTATCTGTATGTAATTATCTGTATGTAATTATCGGTCTCTGTAATTATCTGTCTATGTAATTATCTGTATGTAATTATCTGTCTCTGTAATTATCTGTATGTAATTATCTGTCTCTGTAATTATCTGTCTATGTAATTATCTGTCTATGTAATTATCTGTCTATGTAATTATCTGTATGTAATTATCTGTCTATGTAATTATCTGTCTATGTAATTATCTGTCTCTGTAATTATCGGTCTCTGTAATTATCTGTCTCTGTAATTATCGGTCTATGTAATTAGCTGTCTATGTAATTATCTGTCTCTGTAATTATCGGTCTATGTAATTATCTGTCTATGTACAGGAGAAAACGCATCACACTGAGTGACAGTCTGTTGTTGGCCTGCCGTTCGTTCTCTGTTCGTTCGGCGCGGTGTTGTTTTAGGACCACCCACAGGTGGTGTCATTGACTGCTGACGTTGTCACACGTTTCATCATGTAGAATCGTTTTTTTTTACTCGGTTTGCAAATGACGTCCGGCACTCTGTTCAGAGATGCTAAGTAATATCAGCCGTCAAACGCTACGGCGTGTCCGTGCCTTACCTGTCTATCTGTAATGACCTCTGTTGCTACCCGAGACAGACACAGGGCTAAAATCACACAATGTCACGAGACCAGGGGTGAATGTGTAAACAGCTGCTGTACACCTGGTACAGTGACATCTTAACATCGACAAGCTAAGGGACACTCTGTTGTTCACACGCACACGCACACACATACACAAACACACACACACACACACACACACACACACACACACACACACACACACACACACACACACACACACACACACACACACACACACACACACACACACACACACACACACACACAGTACCGTTGGAGGATAACTGAGTTAGTCAAAGTGATGATTCTATCCTGTTGTAACAGCCTTTATATCCAGCCACAGACTCAGGAGGGTTTACATGGTTGGGCGTGTCTACATGTGTGTTAGTGTTTCTGTATTTGTGTGTGTGTGTGTTTGTGTACCTGTGTGTGTGTGTACCTGTGTCTGTCTGTGTGTGTGTGTGTTTCTGTACCTATGCCTGTATGTGTGTGTTTCTGTACCTATGTCTGTGTGTGTGTTTCTGTACCTATGTCTGTGTGTGTGTGTGTGTGTGTGTGTGTGTGCGGGTTTGCCTGCGTGCGTGTGTGTGTGTGTGTGTGTGTGTGAGTGTGTGTGTGTGTGTGTGTGTGTGCGGGTGTGTCTGCGTGCGTGCGTGTGTGTGTGTGTGTGTGTGTGTGTGTGTGTGTGTGTGTGTGGGTGTTTAGCTGAAACAACTGAAACAGCTAAAATACTTAAATGCCATTTGACAGTGTGTGTCCTCAGGACTCCATTGTATCATCGTAGTGAATTATTTATGTCTCAGCTGCTCTGAACACCTGGCCATGGTTAATGGAGGTCGCACCCTTCCCTTATAGACTCTGTGTCTGCATCCCAAATAGCTCCCTATTCCCTATGTAGTGTCCTACAATTGACCAGGACCCATACAGCGTTCTGCACAACATAGGGCCAACAGAAACCCACTACTCCAGTACTCCCAACAGCATACGTTTTTGTTGTAGCTCCGAACAAAAGACCACCTAATTCAACTTGCCAATGAATAGTTGAAATGTTGAATCGGGTTTGCTTGTCCGGTCCCGCAAGAAGAGAAAAAAAAAGGTTTGGGACACAGGGTAGACCGTACCAGTCAAACGTCTGGACACACCTGCTCATTCAAGGCTTTTCTTTATTTGTACTATATTCTACATTGTAGAATCATAGTGAAGACATCAACACTATGAAATAACGTGTGTGTGGCTACTTCGAAGAATCTAAAATATATTGATTTGTTTAAACACTTTTTTGGTTACTACATGATTCCATATGTGCTATTTCATAGTTTTTGATAGCCTTTAGGACACTGGGGGTTTCTGCTGGCCTTTAGGACACTGGGGGTTTCTGCTGGCCTTTAGGACACTGGGGGGATTCTGCTGGCCTTTAGGACACTGGGGGGTTTCTGCTGGCCTTTAGGACACTGGGGGTTCTGCTGGCCTTTAGGACACTGGGGGGTTTCTGCTGGCCTTTAGGACACTGGGGGGTGTTCCGCTGGCCTTTAGGACACTGGGGGTTCTGCTGGCCTTTAGGACACTGGGGGTTCTGCTGGCCTTTAGGACACTGGGGGGTTTCTGCTGGCCTTTAGGACACTGGGGGTTCTGCTGGCCTTTAGGACACTGGAGGGTTTCTGCTGGCCTTTAGGACACTGAGGGTTTCTGCTGGCCTTTAGGACACTGGAGGGTTTCTGCTGGCCTTTAGGACACTGGGGGGTTTCTGCTGGCCTTTAGGACACTGGGGGTTCTGCTGGCCTTTAGGACACTGGGGGGTTTCTGCTGGCCTTTAGGACACTGGGGATTCTGCTGGCCTTTAGGACACTGGAGGGTTTCTGCTGGCCTTTAGGACACTGAGGGTTTCTGCTGGCCTTTAGGACACTGGAGGGTTTCTGCTGGCCTTTAGGACACTGGGGGGTTTCTGCTGGCCTTTAGGACACTGGGGGGTTTCTGCTGGCCTTTAGGACACTGGAGGGGGGAGGGGTGTTCTACTGGCCTTTAGGACACTGAGGGGTTCTGCTGGCCTTTAGGACACTGGGGGGTTTCTGCTGGCCTTTAGGACACTGGGGGGTTTCTGCTGGCCTTTAGGACACTGGGGGGGGGGGGGGGGGGGGGGGGGGGGGGGTGTTCTACTGGCCTTTAGGACACTGAGGGGTTCTGCTGGCCTTTAGGACACTGGGGGGTTTCTGCTGGCCTTTAGGACACTGAGGGTTTCTGCTGGCCTTTAGGACACTGAGGGGTTCTGCTGGCCTTTAGGACACTGTAGGGGGGGGGGGGGTTCTACTGGCCTTTAGGACACTGGAGGGGGGGGGGGGGGGGTGTTCTGCTGGCCTTTAGGACACTGGGGGGTGTTCTGCTGGCCTTTAGGACACTGGGGGGTGTTCTGCTGGCCTTTAGGACACTGGAGGGGGGGGGGGGTGTTCTGCTGGCCTTTAGGACACTGGGGGGTGTTCTGCTGGCCTTTAGGACACTGGGGGGTGTTCTGCTGGCCTTTAGGACACTGGGGGTTCTGCTGGCCTTTAGGACACTGGGGGGTTTCTGCTGGCCTTTAGGACACTGGGGGGTTTCTGCTGGCCTTTAGGACACTGGGGGTTCTGCTGGCCTTTAGGACACTGGAGGGTTTCTGCTGGCCTTTAGGACACTGAGGGTTTCTGCTGGCCTTTAGGACACTGGAGGGTTTCTGCTGACCTTTAGGACACTGGGGGGTTTCTGCTGGCCTTTAGGACACTGGGGGGTTTCTGCTGGCCTTTAGGACACTGGAGGGGGGGGGGGGGGTGTTCTACTGGCCTTTAGGACACTGAGGGGTTCTGCTGGCCTTTAGGACACTGGGGGGTTTCTGCTGGTCTTTAGGACACTGGGGGGTTTCTGCTGGCCTTTAGGACACTGGAGGGGGGGGGGTGTTCTGCTGGCCTTTAGGACACTGGGGGGTGTTCTGCTGGCCTTTAGGACACTGGGGGGTGTTCTGCTGGCCTTTAGGACACTGGGGGTTCTGCTGGCCTTTAGGACACTGGGGGTTCTGCTGGCCTTTAGGACACTGGGGGGTTTCTGCTGGCCTTTAGGACACTGGGGGGTTTCTGCTGGCCTTTAGGACACTGGGGGTTCTGCTGGCCTTTAGGACACTGGAGGGTTTCTGCTGGCCTTTAGGACACTGAGGGTTTCTGCTGGCCTTTAGGACACTGGGGGGTTTCTGCTGGCCTTTAGGACACTGGGGGGTTTCTGCTGGCCTTTAGGACACTGGGGGTTCTGCTGGCCTTTAGGACACTGGAGGGTTTCTGCTGGCCTTTAGGACACTGGGGGTTTCTGCTGGCCTTTAGGACACTGGGGGTTCTGCTGGCCTTTAGGACACTGGGGGGTTTCTGCTGGCCTTTAGGACACTGGGGATTCTGCTGGCCTTTAGGACACTGGAGGGTTTCTGCTGGCCTTTAGGACACTGAGGGTTTCTGCTGGCCTTTAGGACACTGGAGGGTTTCTGCTGGCCTTTAGGACACTGGGGGGTTTCTGCTGGCCTTTAGGACACTGGGGGGTTTCTGCTGGCCTTTAGGACACTGGAGGGGGGAGGGGTGTTCTACTGGCCTTTAGGACACTGAGGGGTTCTGCTGGCCTTTAGGACACTGGGGGGTTTCTGCTGGCCTTTAGGACACTGGGGGGTTTCTGCTGGCCTTTAGGACACTGGGGGGGGGGGGGGGTGTTCTACTGGCCTTTAGGACACTGAGGGGTTCTGCTGGCCTTTAGGACACTGGGGGGTTTCTGCTGGCCTTTAGGACACTGAGGGTTTCTGCTGGCCTTTAGGACACTGAGGGGTTCTGCTGGCCTTTAGGACACTGTAGGGGGGGGGGGGGGGGGGTTCTACTGGCCTTTAGGACACTGGAGGGGGGGGGGGTGTTCTGCTGGCCTTTAGGACACTGGGGGGTGTTCTGCTGGCCTTTAGGACACTGGGGGGTGTTCTGCTGGCCTTTAGGACACTGGAGGGGGGGGGGGTGTTCTGCTGGCCTTTAGGACACTGGGGGGTGTTCTGCTGGCCTTTAGGACACTGGGGGGTGTTCTGCTGGCCTTTAGGACACTGGGGATTCTGCTGGCCTTTAGGACACTGGGGGGTTTCTGCTGGCCTTTAGGACACTGGGGGGTTTCTGCTGGCCTTTAGGACACTGGGGGTTCTGCTGGCCTTTAGGACACTGGAGGGTTTCTGCTGGCCTTTAGGACACTGAGGGTTTCTGCTGGCCTTTAGGACACTGGAGGGTTTCTGCTGACCTTTAGGACACTGGGGGGTTTCTGCTGGCCTTTAGGACACTGGGGGGTTTCTGCTGGCCTTTAGGACACTGGAGGGGGGGGGGGGGTGTTCTACTGGCCTTTAGGACACTGAGGGGTTCTGCTGGCCTTTAGGACACTGGGGGTTTCTGCTGGTCTTTAGGACACTGGGGGGTTTCTGCTGGCCTTTAGGACACTGGAGGGGGGGGGGGGGGGGTGTTCTGCTGGCCTTTAGGACACTGGGGGGTGTTCTGCTGGCCTTTAGGACACTGGGGGGTGTTCTGCTGGCCTTTAGGACACTGGGGGTTCTGCTGGCCTTTAGGACACTGGGGGTTCTGCTGGCCTTTAGGACACTGGGGGGTTTCTGCTGGCCTTTAGGACACTGGGGGGTTTCTGCTGGCCTTTAGGACACTGGGGGTTCTGCTGGCCTTTAGGACACTGGAGGGTTTCTACTGGCCTTTAGGACACTGAGGGTTTCTGCTGGCCTTTAGGACACTGGGGGGTTTCTGCTGGCCTTTAGGACACTGGGGGGTTTCTGCTGGCCTTTAGGACACTGGGGGTTCTGCTGGCCTTTAGGACACTGAGGGGTTCTGCTGGCCTTTAGGACACTGAGGGGTTCTGCTGGCCTTTAGGACACTGGGGCTTCTGCTGGCCTTTAGGACACTGGAGGGTTTCTGCTGGCCTTTAGGACACTGAGGGTTTCTGCTGGCCTTTAGGACACTGGAGGGTTTCTGCTGGCCTTTAGGACACTGGGGGGTTTCTGCTGGCCTTTAGGACACTGGGGGGGTTTATGCTGGCCTTTAGGACACTGGAGGGGGGGGGGTGTTCTACTGGCCTTTAGGACACTGAGGGGTTCTGCTGGCCTTTAGGACACTGGGGGGTTTCTGCTGGTCTTTAGGACACTGGGGGTTCTGCTGGCCTTTAGGACACTGAGGGTTTCTGCTGGCCTTTAGGACACTGAGGGGTTCTGCTGGCCTTTAGGACACTGGGGGGTTCTGCTGGCCTTTAGGACACTGGGGGGTTCTGCTGGCCTTTAGGACACTGGGGGGTTCTGCTGGCCTTTAGGACACTGGGGGGTTCTGCTGGCCTTTAGGACACTGAGGGGTTCTGCTGGCCCTTAGGACACTGGGGGGGGGGGGGGGGTTCTGCTGGCCTTTAGGACACTGGGGGTTTCTGCTGGCCTTTAGGACACTGGGGGTTTCTGCTGGCCTTCAGGACACTGGGGGGGGTTCTGCTGGCCTTTAGGACACTGGGGGTTTCTGCTGGCCTTCAGGACACTGGGGGGGGGGGGGGGGGTTCTGCTGGCCTTCAGGACAGACATGTATTCAGTGTGGAAACAGCAGCAGTAAAGGGACAGATGGGAACTTGTAGAAGTAACTCTGTTGCCCAGAGAAATGTGAAATGGTAACACCCCCCCCCCCCCCCCCTCTCCTTGTTCTGACCCTGTTCTAATGTCACTACAAGGTTTGACAATCATTCTTATCATGTACTAGTATCCAGACTACTCTTAGTACCCTCTCAATACCCTGGCATCTGGATCCCTACTGTGAGTTATGGAGGTGTGTGTGTGTGTGTGTGCTTGTGGGTATACGTGTGTGTGTGTGTGTGTTCAGGCTCTGCCTGGCCTCAGTGTTTACTGTTGGTCAACAGTAGTGCACTATATAGGGAATACAGTGCCATTTGAGATGCTTAACGAGATGACAAGGACATGATGTGTTGACCCTGTGTGTCCAACAGCTGTGTTTATAGTGTGTGTGTGTGTGTGTGTGTTTTGTGTGTGCGTGTGTGTTCGTAGGACAAACTCGTTAATTTGCAGATTGGGCAGTGTAATGTATCTGCAGTACTCAGTCATATTGAACTGACCTTAATCAAGCAGATCGTACATCAGCAACGGGCCAGCCAGCTAAATCACATGTAGCTTTTCCCCTCGGCTGAACGAGCAGCAGCACAGTCCCAATGAGGCCTGATGTACTTCTGCCTCATAGCGTTACACAGAGGCAGTGTCCCAAATGGCACCCTATTCCCTATGGGGGCCCTGGTCAAAAGTAGTGCACTACGTAGGGAATAGGGTGCCGTGGTGTAAAGTACTTAAGTCGTTTTTTAGGGTATCTGTACTTTACTATTTATATTTTTACTACTTTTACTTCACTAATTTCCTAAAGGAAATTCTGTACTTTTTACTCCAGACATTTTCCCCTGACACCCAAAAGTACTCGTTACATTTTGAGTGCTTAACAGGACAGGAAAATGGTCCAATTCCCAAACTTAAAGAGAACTGGTCGTCCCTACTACCTCTGATCTGGTGGACTCACTAAACAGAGAACATCTCTGGTCGTCCCTACTGCCTCTGATCTGGTGGACTCACTAAACAGAGAACATCTCTGGTCATCCCTACTGTCTCTGATCTGGTGGACTCACTAAACAGAGAACATCCCTGGTCATCCCTACTGCCTCTGATCTGGTGGACTCACTTAACAGAGAATATCCCTGGTCATCCCTACAGCCTCTGATCTGGAGGACTCACTAAACAGACAACATCCCTGGTCATCCCTACTGCATCTGATCTGGAGGACTCACTAAACAGAGAACATCCCTGGTCGTCCCTACTACCTCTGATCTGGAGGACTCACTAAACAGACAACATCCCTGGTCGTCCCTACAGCCTCTGATCTGGAGGACTCACTAAACAGAGAACATCCCTGGTCATCCCTACTGCCTCTGATCTGGAGGACTCACTAAACACAAATGCTTTGTTTTTAAATGGTGTTAGAGCGTGGCCCCTGGCTATCCGTAAATGTAAATAACAAGAATATCGTGCCGTCTGGTTTGCTTAATATAAGGAATTTGAATGGATTTATACATGTACTTTTGAAACTTAAGTATATTTAAAACCAAATATTTGTAGACTTTTATTCAAGTAGTGTTTTACAGGGTGACTTTCACTTTTACTTGAGTCATTTTCTATTAAGGTATCTTTACTTTTACTCAAGTAGGACAATTGGGGACTTTTTCCACTTATCAGGGGCCAGCACAATGTCATTTGTTCTCATTCCCCACACAGACAGACAGATAATTAGCCAGGGAGTGTATTTACCTTGGCATCCCTGTGATTTAGTGTCCTGTAAGGAACCCTGTGACCACACACACACACACACACACACACACACACACACACACACACACACACACACACACACACACACACACACACACACACACACACACACACACACACACACACACACACACACACACACACACACACTCTCTGTGATGGTTATCATCATTGTTTGCTCTCAGCCATTCCATAATAATTAATAACAGTTTATAAATGGAAATCAATCTGTCTCCATATGACCTAGCCAGTAAGCCTAATTAATATTGACCCCAAATGTTCATAAAAATGAGAAAACACCCTTAAATGTGATCCTTTCCACAGAATCCTTTCCTCAGAATCCTTTCCTCAGAATTCTTTCCTCAGAATCCTTTCCTCAGAATCTTTTCCTCAGAATCCTTTCCTCAGAAACTTTTCCTCAGAATCCTTTCCTCAGAATCTTTTCCTCAGAATCCTTTACTCAGAATCTTTTCCTCAGAATCTTTTCCTCAGAATCCTTTACTCAGAATCTTTTCCTCAGAATCTTTTCCTCAGAATCCTTTCCTCAGAATTCTTCTCCAATTACAGGATGTCTCAGAGCATGCAGAGCCACACTTCATCCTACTGCACCTACAGTACTGTACTTTATGTCCCTGTGTGTGTGTGTGTGGTCTTTTGATGTGCCAACGCTGCTCCATGATTAGAGGTCCCTAGTTGGAAGACTCTGAGCATTAGAGCATGTGGGAGGAAACACAACACGTCTTTGTGATGCAACTTCCTGAAATGAGGTCATGTTCAACCAATGGCAGAAAACCAAATGTTGTTTGACAGGATGTCTTCTTGAGGGTTTGTGTGTGTGTGTGTCTGTCCTCATGGTCATGGCTGAATGAAAGAAACAGGGAACGTCTCGACTGCCACATCTCAGAGAGCCGTCCCAGGAGTCGCTTTGAGAGATTTTTAAAAAGAAAAATGGCCAAATATTTCAGCTGCGAAAATCTGTTTCATGTCCAGACCTGGACAGAATGATACACTTTTAGTTCCCTTCTTCATGTCCAGGTGAGAAACCGCTATGCGTCACTATTGTGCATTCTACAGGCCTGGACAGATCCATATAGTTCCCTTTTGAAACGCTCTTAATGCATTTCTATGTGGATAACGGCTGTGGGGCTACAACTCACCTTCTCTCTCATTTCAAAACCCGCTGATTCCTTGAGAGAGAGAGTGAGGAGAGCTAACTCCATCACTGTGAAAATCACTGCTGTTTACAATGCACTCAGAGAGGAGAGCTAACTCCATCACTGTGAAAATCACTGCTGGCAGTGGAGAGGAGTTTACAATGCACTCAGAGAGCAGAGACATCACTGTTACCCTCCCTGACAGAGAGGAGAGACCACTGTTACCCTCCCTGACAGAGAGGAGAGATCACTGTTACCCTCCCTGACAGAGAGGAGAGACTTCACTGTTACCCTCCCTGACAGAGAGGAGAGACCACTGTTACCCTCCCTGACAGAGAGGAGAGACATCACTGTTACCCTCCCTGACAGAGGGGAGAGACATCACTGTCAGAGAGGAGAGACATCACTGTCAGAGAGGAGAGACATCACTGTCAGAGAGGAGAGACATCACTGTCAGAGAGGAGAGACATCACTGTCAGAGAGGAGAGACATCACTGTTACCCTCCCTGACAGAGAGGAGAGACATCACTGTTATCCTCCCTCTCAGTGGCAGGGCACTGTGACCAGGCTAATAAGTCTCAGTGACAGGGCACTGTGACCAGGCTAATACGTCTCAGTGACAGGGCACTGTAACCAGGTTAATAAGTCTCAGTGACAGGGCACTGTAACCAGGTTAATAAGTCTCAGTGACATGGCACTGTGACAGGCTAATAAGTCTCAGTGACCAGGTTAATAAGTCTCAGTGACAGGGTACTGTGACCAGGTTAATAAGTCTCAGTGACAGGGTTAATCAGTCTCAGTGACCAGGCTAATAAGTCTCAGTGACCAGGTTAACATGTCTCAGTGACCAGGTTAATCAGTCTCAGTGACAGGGCACTGTGACCAGGTTAATAAGTCTCAGTGACAGGGTTAATCAGTCTCAGTGACCAGGCTAATCAGTATCAGTGACCAGGTTAACATGTCTCAGTGACAGGGCTGTCTGGAGGCACCCCGTCTAGAGGAGTTATGGTGGGGTGTTTGTGCTAAGTGTTGCTGGAACATACCCATTTCAGACAGAATAGTCATTTCAGACAGAATACCCATTTCAGACAGAATAGTCATTTCAGACAGAATACCCATTTCAGACAGAATAGTCATTTCAGACAGAACACCCATTTCAGACAGAACACCCATTTCAGACAGAATACCCATTTCAGACAGAACACCCATTTCAGACAGAACACCCATTTCAGACAGACAATTTTGACAATGTTTATATGCGCGACTTTCAAACAACCCCTTATTTAGCACTTTGTTGCAGGTGAAATGAGCCTCTGACTAGATGGCATTGTCTTTGTGTCCCAAATGTCAAAAGTAGTGCACTATGTAGGGAATATGGTGCCATTTGGGAGGAAACCTACGTGACCTATGGAGTAAGGGGGAGGGGGTGGCAGTGGGTATTTAAATCCTAAACGGACCCCCTCACCAGGCCTGTGCTGTGAGGTGAGATAGACGTGAATTCAGAGCAGCTCAGTCAGGCAGGCTTGTGGCCAGACATTTCCAGGCTAATAGTGTTCCTGGAGGAGCAGAACACAGCATCTGGCCAGTCAGGCAGGATCCATTACTGCTGTTTTACACCAGCTATATTACAGGGCTGTGGACCAACGGCAGGAGAGGTGCTATCCATGATATGAATCACATAACTCAAGGGACCTCTGCTCCGTACCGTGAATATCATACCACTGGTCACTGCTCCCCACAATCTCTCTCTCTCTCTCTCTCTCTCTCTCTCTCTCTCTCTCTCTCTCTCTCTCGGCCCAGCCTCTCCCTTCCCACCGCCTCTTTTTCTTTCTCTCTCTCTCTCTCTCTCTCTCTCTCTCTCTCTCTCTCTCTCTCTCTCTCTCTCTCTCTCTATCTATCTATCTCTCTCCCCTTGCCCAAGCCTCTCTCTTTCTCTCTCTCTCTCTCTCTCTCTCTCTCTCTCTCTCTCTCTCTCTCTCCCCTTGCCCAAGCCTCTCTCTCTCTCAATTCAAATTCAATATGCTTTTAGTGGCACGAAGGACAACGTCAACGACAACGTCAACGAAAATAAATCTGTTTTTTCAGGGGGGTGCAGCAGCACCCTCAGCACCTCTACTTCCCACGACTAGGATTCTATGAAAATTCCTCTCTGAAATGGTTTGCCACTTAAATATCACAGCTGTTTTTTTTATAACTTAATGCAGTAGCTATGTTCCAAAGCGTCATCTTAAATTAAATGTTTAATATTTTAGCTAGCTGAAGCCTCGCTGAAATGTCCATATAATTCAGTTCCATTATTAAGCTGTTCTGCTGTGCTGCTGTGTTGCTGTGCTGCTGTGTTGCTGTGCTGCTGTGCTGCTGTGCTGCTGTGTTGCTGTGTTGCTGTGCTGCTGTGTTGCTGTGCTGCTGTGTTGCTGTGCTGCTGTGTTGCTGTGCTGCTGTGCTGCTGTGCTGCTGTGCTGCTGTGTTGCTGTGCTGCTGTGTTGCTGTGCTGCTGTGCTGCTGTGCTGCTGTGCTGCTGTGTTGCTGTGTTGCTGTGTTGCTGTGTTGCTGTGTTGCTGTGCTGCTGTGCTGCTGTGCTGCTGTGCTGCTGTGCTGCTGTGTTGCTGTGTTGCTGTGCTGCTGTGTTGCTGTGCTGCTGTGCTGCTGTGCTGCTGTGCTGCTGTGCTGCTGTGTTGCTGTGTTGCTGTGCTGCTGTGCTGCTGTGTTGCTGTGCTGCTGTGTTGCTGTGCTGCTGTGCTGCTGTGTTGCTGTGTTGCTGTGTTGCTGTGCTGCTGTGCTGCTGTGTTGCTGTGCTGCTGTGTTGCTGTGCTGCTGTGCTGCTGTGCTGATCAAATCAAATCAAATGTATTTATATAGCCCTTCGTACATCAGCTGATATCTCAAAGTGCTGTACAGAAACCCAGCCTAAAACCCCAAACAGCAAGCAATGCAGGTGTAGAAGCACGGTGGCTAGGAAAAACTCCCTAGAAAGGCCAATACCTAGGAAGAAACCTAGAGAGGAACCAGGCTATGTGGGGTGGCCAGTCCTCTTCTGGCTGTGCCGGGTGGAGATTATAACAGAACATGGCCAAGATGTTCAAATGTTCATAAATGACCAGCATGGTCGAATAATAATAAGGCAGAACAGTTGAAACTGGAGCAGCAGCACAGTCAGGTGGAAGTTGAAACTGGAGCAGCAGCATGGCCAGGTGGACTGGGGACAGCAAGGAGTCATCATGTCAGGTAGTCCTGGGGCATGGTCCTAGGGCTCAGGTCCTCCGAGAGAGAGAAAGAAAGAGAGAAGGAGAGAATTAGAGAACGCACACTTAGATTCACACAGGACACCGAATAGGACAGGAGAAGTACTCCAGATATAACAAACTGACTCCAGCCCCCCGACACATAAACTACTGCAGCATAAGTACTGGAGGCTGAGACAGGAGGGGTCAGGAGACACTGTGGCCCCATCCGAGGACACCCCCAGTATTACAGACAGGATAGCAGACAAGATCACAGACAGGCTACCAGGATAACAGACATGATCACAGACAAGCTAACATGATAACAGACAGGATAAGGAACAGGATAACATGAGGGATGCTGGCCCATGTTGACTCCAATGCTTCCCACAGTTGTGTCAAGTTGGCTGGATGTCCTTTGGGTGGTGGACCATTCTTGATACACACAGGAAACTGCTGAGCATGAAAAACCCAGCAAAACCGTTGTGCCTGGCTCAAACCGTTGTGCCTGACTCAAACCGTTGTGCCTGGCTCAAACCGTTGTGCCTGACTCAAACCGTTGTGCCTGACTCAAACCGTTGTGCCTGACTCAAACCGTTGCGCCTGGCTCAAACCGTTGCGCCTGACTCAAACAGTTGCGCCTGGCTCAAACCGTTGCGCCTGACTCAAACCGTTGCGCCTGGCTCAAACCGTTGCGCCTGGCTCAAACCGTTGCGCCTGGCTCAAACCGTTGTGCCTGATTCAAACCATTGCGCCTGGCGTCTACGACCATTTCCTGTTCAAAGGCAATTAAATATTTTCTGTCTTGCCCAGTCACCCTCTGAATGGAACACATACATAATCCATGTCTCAAGGCTTAAAGATCATTATTTAACCCGTCTCCTCACCTTCATCTGCACTGATTGAAGTGGATTAAACAGGTGACATCAATAAGGGATCATAGATTCACTTGGTCAGTCTATGTCATGGAAATAGCAGTTGTTCCTAATGTTCTGTACACTCAGTGTAGGACCAGGTGAAAAAGACACATTTTTAGTCTGTATAACCTGGTAATATATCTCTTTAATAGATATGGGACCAGGTGATATAGACTTTAATACCAGGTGATATAGACTTTAATAGATTTAGGATCAGGTGATATAGACTTTAATAGCTATAGAACCAGGTGATATAGACTTTAATAGCTATAGAACCAGGTGATATAGACTTTAATAGCTATAGAACCAGGTGATATAGACTTTAATACCAGGTCATATAGACTTTAATAGATATAGAACCAGGTGATATATACTATAATAGATATAGAACCAGGTGATATAGACTTTAATACCAGGTGATATAGACTTTAATAGATTTAGGATCAGGTGATATAGACTTTAATAGCTATAGAACCAGGTGATATAGACTTTAATAGATATAGAACCAGGTGATATAGACTTTAATACCAGGTGATATAGACTTTAATAGATATAGAACCAGGTGATATAGACTTTAATACCAGGTGATATAGACTTTAATAGATATCGGACCAGGTGATATAAACTTTAATAGATATGGGACCAGGTCATATAGACTTTAATAGATATAGAACCAGGTGATATATACTATAATAGATATAGGACCAGGTGATATAGACTTTAATACCAGGTGATATAGACTTTAATAGATATAGAACCAGGTGATATAGACTTTAATACCAGGTGATATAGACTTTAATAGATATAGAACCAGGTGATATAGACTTTAATACCAGGTGATATAGACTTTAATAGATATAGAACCAGGTGATATAGACTTTAATAGATATGGGACCAGGTGATATAGACTTTAATACCAGGTGATATAGACTATAATAGATATAGAACCAGGTGATATATACTATAATAGATATAGAACCAGGTGATATAGACTTTAATAGATTTAGAACCAGATGATATAGACTTTAATAGATATAGAACCAGATTATATAGATATAGGACCAGATGATATAGACTATAATAGATATAGAACCAGGTGATATAGACTTTAATAGATTTAGAACCAGGTGATATAGACTTTAATAGATTTAGAACCAGGTGATATATACTATAATAGATATAGATCCAGGTGATATATACTATAATAGATATAGAACCAGGTGATATATACTATAATAGATATAGGACCAGGTGATATAGACTATAGTAGATATAGGACCAGGTGATATAGACTATAATAGATATGGGACTTGGCCAATTTACTGACAACACAAAACATATTATTTACCTTAGAGAAACGGCCTGGTCTGAAATGAAATGGTGAAGTCCTACGACTCTGCTCTGCTCTGTGATCTAACCTGATGTCAGACTTTATAGCCTTCCTCCCGTTGCTTCTCTGTGGGGTAGCGTACCAAATGGAACCCTGTTCCCTATATGGACCAGGGCCTATATAGGGCTCTGGTTAAAAGTAGTGCACTGTGTAGGGAATAGAGCACCATTTGGGATGCAGCCTGCCTCTCTGGCTCTCCCTGTGTGGGCTGTAAACATCCCATAGTGATATATTGTACATAGGTTCTCAGTACTGCTAACTAGACAGAGAACGATGTTTATTTAGTAGCTTGAGTTATAGGAGGAAGGCAAGGGGCTGGGCTGTATTTCTGCTGAATACAGGGGGGCGGGCCAGTGAATGATAGAACAAATATGGTAGGGCTGTGGTGTGTGTGTGTTTGTTTGTGTGTGTGTGTGTGTGTGTGTGTGTGTGTGTGTGTGTGTGTGCGTGCGTGCGTGCGTGTGTGTGTGTATTGTTGTGTAAATGACCTTGGACTGATCCCAGAACAGTGAAATGGATTAAAAGAAAGGACTCCCTGTGTGTTAACTCAATGGTGTATTTTACACCAAATACCAACTGTCTATCCCGTCAGTTCTGTGCTTCGGTGTCCCAAATTCTACCCTATTCCCTGTGTAGTGCACTACATATACTTTTAATCAGGGCCGTGTCGGCCCGCTTGGGACACCAACTCAGTCCATACTCAGTGTGTTTTGTTCCTACTTAACGGTGAAGGAAATCCAAATCACTTCGTCGGCCGCTTTGGTGCCCTGCGGTCCATTGACTTTGATGACTCCAGACAGTTTTCTAGTTTTCAAGGACTTTGTCTTGGTTGATCGCACTACTTCACAGACTGTAGACATGACAGGTGGACAGACAGACTGTAGACATGACAGGTGGACAGACTGTAGACATGACAGGTGGACAGACTGTAGACATGACAGGTGGACAGACAGACTGTAGACATGACAGGTGGACAGACTGTAGACATGACAGGTGGACAGACAGACTGTAGACATGACAGGTGGACAGACTGTAGACATGACAGGTGGACAGTCAGTGTCGGCAGCCGCGCTGGTAAACAGGGAGAGAATGGTCCGTGCTAGGTGGTGATTGGGCAGCTACAGGGAGTGAATGATCCGTGCTAGGTGGTGATTGGGCAGCTACAGGGAGTGAATGATCCGTGCTAGGTGGTGATTGGGCAGCTACAGGGAGTGAATGATCCGTGCTAGGTGGTGATTGGGCAGCTACAGGGAGTGAATGATCCGTGCTAGGTGGTGATTGGGCAGCTACAGGGAGTGAATGATCCATGATAGGTGGTGATTGGGCAGCTACAGGGAGTGAATGATCCGTGCTAGGTGGTGATTGGGCAGCTGCTGGTAAACAGGGAGAGAATGGTCCGTGCTAGGTGGTGATTGGGCAGCTACAGGGAGTGAATGATCTGTGCTAGGTGGTGATTGGGCAGCTACAGGGAGTGAATGATCCGTGCTAGGTGGTGATTGGGCAGCTACAGGGAGTGAATGATCTGTGCTAGGTGGTGATTGGGCAGCTACAGGGAGTGAATGACCCGTGCTAGGTGGTGATTGGGCAGCTGCTGGTAAACAGGGAGAGAATGATCCGTGCTAGGTGGTGATTGGGCAGCTGCTGGTAAACAGGGAGAGAATGATCCGTGCTAGGTGGTGATTGGGCAGCTGCTGGTAAACAGTGAGAGAATGATCCGTGCTCGGTGGTGATTGGGCAGCTGCTGGTAAACAGGGAGAGAATGATCCGTGCTAGGTGGTGATTGGGCAGCTGCTGGTAAACAGGGAGAGAATGATCCGTGCTCGGTGGTGATTGGGCAGCTGCTGGTAAACAGTCAGAGAATGATTCGTGCTAGGTGGTGATTGGGCCCCCTGCCAACTCATAGAAGTGGAACCTGATCATCCTTTCCTTAATAGGCCACAATCCTCATACTGCGTGTATATGTGTGTGCGTGGGTGGGTGCGTGCGTGTGTGTGCGTGTGTGTGTCAGTGTGTGGGAGGGTTAATAGGGCCCTATAATCCCCTCCAAATGTCTTCTGAAAGGAGGCAGATTCCCCCAGGATAAGAAGCAGGCAGACTAAGGCCTGTATTTTCAATCAGTGTGCATTAGGGGTTGACTGCTGCTGCTGTTGCTGAATCAAGCTCTGAATGGGGGAAAACCTCAATGGAAATGTTTTTGTGAAGAAGTCATTTTCTTTACTCTAACAATGACCTTCTGCTTTTCTCTCTCTCTTTCTTTCTCTCCTCTCCCACATCACCGTTCATCACTACAGGAAGTTGAGGTTAGTAAACATCTTCTAGATCCGGTTTCTCTGTTCGGTCTTTTCATGTTGACGTTTCTCTTTAAACCGGAGGAGGAGGATTGGGAATCTGTCCAATTCTCTCTCTTTGGACTGCAGATGTTACCTGCCCTTTTCAATCAAGAGTAGTCAATGTCTCTGCTCGATAGGAACAAGCTAGCTAATTCTATATAGCCATTGATTCATGAAGATTATCACTTATTATGTCTCATGGTCTTAGTTCAACTGCCTAGCTGCATTATAACACCTGACATTAAACTGCCTAGCCGCATTATAACACCTGACATTAAACTGCCAAACCGCATTATAACACCTGACATTAAACTGCCTAGCTGCATTATAACACCTGACATTAAACTGCCAAACCGCATTATAACACCTGACATTAAACTGCCAAACCGCATTATAACACCTGACATTAAACTGCCTAGCCGCATTATAACACCTGACATTAAACTGCCTATCTGCATTATAACACCAGACATTAAACTGCCTAGCTGCATCATAACACCAGACATTAAACTGCCAAACCGCATCATAACACCAGACATTAAACTGCCAAACCGCATTATAACACCTGACATTAAACTGCCTAGCTGCATTATAACACCAGACATTAAACTGCCTAGCTGCATTATAACACCAGACATTAAACTGACAAACTGCATTATAACACCAGACATTAAACTGCCTAGCTGCATTATAGCACCTGACATTAAACTGCCTAACCACATTATAACACCTGACATTAAACTGACCAACTGCATTATAACACCAGACATTAAACTGCCAAACCGCATCATAACACCAGACATTAAACTATTACACTTCAACAGCCCAGACATATAGATGTATGCATGTGTCCCAATTGGCACCGTGTTCCCTATAAACTGGCCCTGGTGAAAACGTAGTGCACTATAAAGGGAACAGCGTTCCATTTGAGACGTATCCCTTTAATGGATCTCGTCTGTCTCCACACTTCCTCTGAATATACGAAACGCCTTTGGCTTAAGTTGTTCAGCTTGACTTGAGAGCTCTGTGTTATACTGCTGGGATCCCAGTGTAGGATAAGGCCAAGCCAGTCGTAACAAACATAATCCTGTGGGTCCTCATCCACACACACACACACACACACACACACACACACACACACACACACACACACACACACACGCACACACGCACACAGGTCAGTAGAAATGGATACTATGGGAGATTTAGCATTTTTATCATAATTCTAACCCTCAAACACAACCAGAGACCAGTCTAACACCCCCCAGAGACCAGTCTAACACCCCCAGTGACTAGTCTAACACCCCCAGGGACCAGTCTAACACCCCCAGAGACTAGTCTAACACCCACAGGGACCAGTCTAACACCCCCCAGAGACCAGTCTAACACCCCCAGAGACCAGTCTAACACCCCCAGAGAACAGTCTAACACCCCCCCAGAGACCAGTCTAACACCCCCAGAGACTAGTCTAACACCCCCAGGGACCAGTCTAACACCCCCAGAGACTAGTCTAACACCCCCAGGGACCAGTCTAACACCCCCCAGAGAACAGTCTAACACCCCCAGAGACCAGTCTAACACCCCGAGAGACCAGTCAAACACCACCAGATACCAGTCTAACACCCCCAGAGACCAGTCTAACACCCCCAGAGACCAGTCTAACACCCCCAGAGACCAGTCTAACACCCCCAGAGACCAGTCATAACACCCCCAGAGACCAGTCTAACATCCCCAGAGACCAGTCTAACACCCCCAGAGACCAGTCAAACACCCCCAGAGACCAGTCTAACACCCCCAGAGACCAGTCTAACACCCCCAGAGACCAGTCTAACACCCCCAGAGACCAGTCAAACACCCCCAGAGACCAGTCAAACAACCACCAGAGACCAGTCTAAAAGATAGTTTCTGTGTTTCCCAAATGGCATCCTGTTCCCAACATAGTGCACTACTATATTATATGGCACTATATAGGGAAGTAGTGAGCAATAATAAAGAATAGGGTCCCTTTTGGTACATACTCATTCTGAGAGTGTACATTCCCTGTGTGACAGGGAGGAAGCTAAAATCACCACTTACAGAGAGTGAGACCGTCTGTGATCTTCTGTTCTGTCCTTGGATATGATGTTGTTGTTGTTGTTGTTTACACTACACTCTGCAACACTCTGCAGTGACACTACTCCGATTCTCACATTCTCTCTAGGACGACTACATCAGGAATGTGGAGGAAACCCCAGGCTCGGATGAAAGTAAGTTAAAGGAAATGATGTCATATAACCTTCTGTCTTCATGTTATCAAAAAAAAAAATGTTAAACATTTTTTTTTTTTTAAGTAATGTACACTACAGATGATGTAAAAATGGGTTCCTGGATTGAGTGTGTGAAAAAGAACCATGGAGTCGCCATTTTGTTACGCAACAAATGGAAGAAAACGGGAGTGAGGGACTACCTAGAATGTTCCAATAAGAAACATTTTTGCTACGCTGTGCCCTAATGAACACGGCCCTGATCTGATGGAGCGTTGCTAGGGATTTCTGGTGAGGAGACGTGGAGACTGAGGGTCTGTTCCAAATGGCATCCTCTTCACTATATCAGGGTTCACCAGCTGGTGGCACGCAGGATTTATCATTTGTACCTCTTCCTCCCCTCATGTTTTCTGAGCAAAAAAACTACAACGTTTTTATAAAATAAATGTTTGGTTGTTGTTGTTGTTGTTGTTGTTGCTGTTGTTGTTGTTGTTGTTGTTGCTGTTGTTGTTGTTGGATTTTCATTGTTGGACATAAAAAAATATATGTAAAAACACTAGGAAATCAGCTCCAAGTGATTTTATTTGAGGAAATATGTTCCCAAGTGTTCCTACGCGTAAATAGTGAGACATATACCGATGTTTGAAATGATTCTGTTTTTGTCTAAAATACAATACTCTGTTTGTGCTACTTGCGGTCAATGTGCAGTGTGCAAATGATTTGTAATTATGTTCCGGCTCCCTGACCATCCACTCAAGACAAAATCGTCCCTTGGCTGAATGTACTGTAGTTGGGGATCCCTGTTCTATATAGTACACTACCTGTGGGAGCCCGATGGGAGCCCTATGGGCCCTAGTCAAAAGTAGTGCACTACATAGGGAATAGGGTCCCATTTGGCTCTCACTACATAGGCAATAGGTTCCCATTTGGGATGCAGAATGTTGATGATACATGAGGGGACTGGCTCTTCTTAGTGTGGAGAGGATGGAGAGCTGGTGTGATAATTGTTTCTGCTTCAGCTGAGGCTCAGCTCAGTGAATTCCCATAGGACTACCACTACGGAACATCCTGGGTTCTGCTGCTCTGCAGCTGCTGGCTCAGACAAACACCAATCGGCTCACTTCAATACAGGACCTCAACTGTGCAATGAACAGAAAGCTATAGATATTATTGTATAGATATCCCTATTAGCTATAGGAAATGAACAATGAACAGAAAGCTATAGATATTATTGTATAGATATCCCTATTAGCTATAGGAAATGAACAATGAACAGAAAGCTATAGATATTATTGTATAGATATCCCTATCAGCTATAGGAAATGAACAATGAACAGAAAGCAAATAAGCATGTACACTTGTATTTCTACACAAAAAGCTTGTCCTTTGAAAAGAGTTCCCTGAGCTGTAAGGTGAGGAAGAAGTGCAGGGTAAGCCAAGCTGTACTGTAGCTATCTACCCTGGCTATTTCAAAACAGACAACAGCACAGAATGGAGAGGTCCATACGATCCCCTAGCTGTGTGGACCATCTCATTCCAATTCCTCACTGACCAGTGATCGATGCAAGGACATTATCACCTAGCTTTCTCTTAATGGTTATTATCATTATCACTGTCACTGTATTTTCTTATTGAATGACGGACAGAACGCCGGTTTAGAAATGTCCTTTCTCCTCGCAGGTTCCAGCGCCTTAAAAGCTCATCTATTCGGGTTTATGTTTCCATAGAAACTCAGTGCGTTGATACGTAGAGGGACTCGTTTCTGGACAGCTGATTTGCAGCTCACTCACGCTCTCTCCTGTATTTATGAGACGCCTCTCTTCCAGAACCCATCCCCCCCGTCCTCCCAACCAGGCTTTAGAAAGAGAGAGAGACAGACTGAGAGACAGAGAGAGAGAGACAGACTGAGAGACAGAGAGAGAGAGACACAGAGAGAGAGAGAGACAGACTGAGAGACAGAGAGAGAGCAGGAGGAGAGAGAGACCAGGAGAGAAGAGAGAGCAGAAGGAGAGACAGAGAGAGACAGAGAGAGAGAGAGAGACTGAGAGCCAGAGAGAGAGAGAGAGACTGAGAGACAGAGAGAGAGAGACACAGAGGGAGACAGACTGAGAGACAGAGCGAGAGAGACACAGAGAGAGCAGAAGGAGAGACAGAGAGATCGCTGAGCGCCGGGCGGCAGCTTAAAACCTGAAATTAGTCCTCTGTGTTTATAATGCTTCCAAATCCAACTCAGAGGAGAAATCAAATGAAATCCAAACAGGACAGCTTTAACCTGTATTAAGAGCTGCTGCGGCTGGACCCTGCCTTCTCTCCCAGCACACTGTTTACGTCCCGTAGACATGGTCTGTGTCTCAAATGGCATCCTATTCCCTCGTTATTAAAAGTATTGCACTATATAGGTAATAGGGTACCATAGTAGTACACTATATAGGGAATATGGTGCCATTTAGGAGACACGCAGAATCTCCACAGAGCTTATTCATTACACTGACTCAAATTAAAAGATGTTGTAAACAGCAACAACACTGCTGCTTTGTAGGGATGTTCTCTACTACAGGGATATTTACATCATGACTAAAACATTCTGTACTGAGAATGAACCCCCTGAATCAGACTGAATCAGACCCCATGACAAGCTGGCTTAACCATCAACCATTTTATTTTCTTTCACATTTATTTGACTTAGTGATGATGTAATACACATCAGTTGACGTGGTGATGATGTAATACACATCAGTTGACTTGGTGATGATGTAATACACATCAGTTGACGTGGTGATGATGTAATGCTCATCAGTTGACGTGGTGATGATATAAGACACATCAGTTGACTTAGTGATGATGCACAATGCACACCAGTTGACTTAGTGATGATGCACAATGCACATCAGTTGACTTAGTGATGATGCACAATGCACATCAGTTGACTTAGTGATGATGCACAATGCTCATCAGTTGACTTAGTGATGATGCACAATGCACATCAGTTGACTTAGTGATGGTGACCACATCAGTTGACTTAGTGATGATGTAATGCACATCAGTTGACTTAGTGATGATGTAATGCACATCAGTTGACGTGGTGATGATGTAATGCTCATCAGTTGACGTGGTGATGATGTAATGCACATCAGTTGACGTGGTGATGATGTAATGCTCATCAGTTGACTTAGTGATGATGTAATGCTCATCAGTTGACTTAGTGGTGATGTAATGCTCATCAGTTGACGTGGTGATGATGTAATGCTCATCAGTTGACGTGGTGATGATGTAATGCACATCAGTTGACGTGGTGATGATGTAATGCTCATCAGTTGACGTGGTGATGATGTAATGCTCATCAGTTGACGTGGTGATGATGTAATGCACATCAGTTGACGTGGTGATGATGTATTGCACATCAGTTGACGTGGTGATGATGTAATGATCATCAGTTACTACTTCCGGCGCCGACAGAGATGGCCGCCTCGCTTCGCGTTCCTAGGAAACTATGCAGTTTTTTGTTTTTTTACGTGTTATTTCTTACACTAGTACCCCAGGTCATCTTAGGTTTCATCACATACAGCCGAGAAGAACTACTGAATATAAGATCAGCGTCAACTCACCACCAGTACGACCAAGAATATGTTTTTCGCGATGCGGATCCTGTGTTCTGCCTTACAACCAGCGCCACGGGATGGTTCCCATGCAGCGACCCAAAAAAACGACTCAGAAAAAGAGGGAAACGAAGCGGTCTTCTGGTCAGACTCCGGAGACGGGCACATCGTGCACCACTCCCTAGCATTCTTCTTGCCAATGTCCAGTCTCTTGACAACAAGGTTGATGAAATCCGAGCAAGGGTAGCATTCCAGAGGGACATCAGAGACTGTAACGTTCTCTGTCTCACGGAAACGTGGCTCACTGGAGAGACGCAATCCGAAGCGGTGCAGCCAGCGGGTTTCTCCACGCATCGCACGGACAGAAACGAACATCTTTCTGGTAAGAAGAGGGGCGGGGGCGTATGCCTTATGGCCAACGTGACATGGTGTGATGAAAGAAACATACAGGAACTCAAATCCTTCTGTTCACCTGATTTAGAATTCCTCACAATCAAATGTAGACCGCATTATCTACCAAGAGAATTCTCTTCGATTATAATCACAGCCGTATATATCCCCCCCCAAGCAGACACATCGATGGCTCTGAACGAACTTTATTTAACTCTCTGCAAACTGGAAACGATTTATCCGGAGGCTGCATTCATTGTAGCTGGGGATTTTAACAAGGCTAATCTGAAAACAAGACTCCCTAAATTTTATCAGCATATCGATTGCGCAACCAGGGGTGGAAAGACCCTGGATCATTGTTACTCTAACTTCCGCGACACATATAAGGCCCTGCCCCGCCCCCCTTTCGGAAAAGCTGACCACGACTCCATTTTGTTGATCCCTGCCTACAGACAGAAACTAAAACAAGAAGCTCCCACGCTGAGGTCTGTCCAACGCTGGTCCGACCAAGCTGACTCCACACTCCAAGACTGCTTCCATCACGTGGACTGGGAGATGTTTCGTATTGCGTCAGCCAACAACATTGACGAATACGCTGATTCGGTGTGCGAGTTCATTAGAACGTGCGTTGAAGATGTCGTTCCCATAGCAACGATTAAAACATTCCCCAACCAGAAACCGTGGATTGATGGCAGCATTCGTGTGGAACTGAAGGCGCGAACCACTGCTTTTAATCAGGGCAAGGTGTCTGGTAACATGACTGAATACAAACAGCGCAGCTATTCCCTCCGCAAGGCTATCAAACAAGCTAAGCGCCAGTACAGAGACAAAGTAGAATCTCAATTCAACGGCTCAGACACAAGAGGCATGTGGCAGGGTCTACAGTCAATCACGGACTACAGGAAGAAACCCAGCCCAGTCACGGACCAGGATGTCTTGCTCCCAGGCAGACTAAACAACTTTTTTGCCCGCTTTGAGGACAATACAGTGCCACTGACACGGCCTGCAACGAAAACATGCGGTCTCTCCTTCACTGCAGCCGAAGTGAGTAAGACATTTAAACGTGTTAACCCTCGCAAGGCTGCAGGCCCAGACGGCATCCCCAGCCGCGCCCTCAGAGCATGCGCAGACCAGCTGGCCGGTGTGTTTACGGACATATTCAACCAATCCCTATACCAGTCTGCTGTTCCCACATGCTTCAAGAGGGCTACCATTGTTCCTGTTCCCAAGAAAGCTAAGGTAACTGAGCTAAACGACTACCGCCCCGTAGCACTCACATCCGTCATCATGAAGTGCTTTGAGAGACTAGTCAAGGACCATATCACCTCCACCCTACCTGACACCCTTGACCCACTCCAATTTGCTTACCGCCCAAATAGGTCCACAGACGATGCAATCTCAACCACACTGCACACTGCCCTAACCCATCTGGACAAGAGGAATACCTATGTGAGAATGCTGTTCATCGACTACAGCTCGGCATTCAACACCATAGTACCCTCCAAGCTCGTCATCAAGCTCGAGACCCTGGGTCTCGACCCCGCCCTGTGCAACTGGGTACTGGACTTCCTGACGGGCCGCCCCCAGGTGGTGAGGGTAGGCAACAACATCTCCTCCCCGCTGATCCTCAACACTGGGGCCCCACAAGGGTGCGTTCTGAGCCCTCTCCTGTACTCCCTGTTCACCCACGACTGCGTGGCCACGCACGCCTCCAACTCAATCATCAAGTTTGCGGACGACACAACAGTGGTAGGCTTGATTACCAACAACGACGAGACGGCCTACAGGGAGGAGGTGAGGGCCCTCGGAGTGTGGTGTCAGGAAAATAACCTCACACTCAACGTCAACAAAACTAAGGAGATGATTGTGGACTTCAGGAAACAGCAGAGGGAACACCCCCCCATCCACATCGATGGAACAGTAGTGGAGAGGGTAGCAAGTTTTAAGTTCCTCGGCATACACATCACAGACAAACTGAATTGGTCCACTCACACAGACAGCATCGTGAGGAAGGCGCAGCAGCGCCTCTTCAACCTCAGGAGGCTGAAGAAATTCGGCTTGTCACCAAAAGCACTCACAAACTTCTACAAATGCACAATCGAGAGCATCCTGGCGGGCTGTATCACCGCCTGGTATGGCAACTGCACCGCCCTCAACCGTAAGGCTCTCCAGAGGGTAGTGAGGTCTGCACAACGCATCACCGGGGGCAAACTACCTGCCCTCCAGGACACCTACACCACCCGATGCTACAGGAAGGCCATAAAGATCATCAAGGACATCAACCACCCGAGCCACTGCCTGTTCACCCCGCTGTCATCCAGAAGGCGAGGTCAGTACAGGTGCATCAAAGCTGGGACCGAGAGACTGAAAAACAGCTTCTATCTCAAGGCCATCAGACTGTTAAACAGCCACCACTAACATTGAGTGGCTACTGAAAACACACTGTCAATGCCAATGACACTACTCCAGCCACTTTAATCATGGGAATTGATGGGAAATGATGTAAATATATCACTAGCCACTTTAAACAATGCTACCTTATATAATGTTACTTACCCTACATTATTCATCTCATATGCATACGTAGTAGATACTGTACTCTATATCATCGACTGCATCCTTATGTAATACATGTATCACTAGCCACTTTAACTATGCCACTTGGTTTACATACTCATCTCATATGTATATACTGTACTCAATATCATCTACTGTATCTTGCCTATGCTGCTCTGTACCATCACTCATTCATATATCTTTATGTACATATTCTTTATCCCCTTACACTGTGTATAAGACAGTAGTTTTTTTTGGAATTGTTAGTTAGATCACTTGTTCGTTATTACTGCATTGTCGGAACTAGAAGCACAAGCATTTCGCTACACTCGCATTAACATCTGCTAACCATGTGTATGTGACAAATAAATTAGATTTGATTTGATTTTGATTTGATTTGATGATGTAATGCACATCAGTTGACGTGGTGATGATGTAATGCTCATCAGTTGACGTGGTGATGATGTAATGCACATCAGTTGACGTGGTGTTGATGTAATGATCATCAGTTGGCGTGGTGATGATGTAATGCACATCAGTTGATGTGGTGATGATGTAATGCACATCAGTTGACTTAGTGATGATGTAATGCACATCAGTTGACGTGGTGATGATGTAATGCACATCAGTTGATGTGGTGATGATGTAATGCACATCAGTTGACTTAGTGATGATGTAATGCACATCAGTTGACGTGGTGATGATGTAATGATCATCAGTTGACGTGGTGATGATGTAATGCACATCAGTTGACGTGGTGATGATGTAATGCTCATCAGTTGACGTGCTTCAGCTAGGCTACTGCATATTGGACAAGAAACAGCCTGTTAATGATCTATAATTGGTCTAGAGGGAAATGACTGTAGAATAAAAGCAGCTAAATGATTGTCTGATTACGTTCTTACTCTTCCTAAAAGCCTCAGACAAGAGAACTCATCATTTAAGTGAATAACTTTCAACTGGGGCTACAATTACTGTCAAATTAGAGGGTTATTTCATATTGTTAAAACATAATTGTAGGCCCCATGTTAAATCAGGAAGCACCTTTTAGAATGTTTAAGCATCCCAAATGAACCCTATGTTCTATGTAGTGTACAACTGTTGACCGGGGCCCATAGGGTTCTGGTCTAAAGTAGTGCGCTACGTAGTGAACAGGGTGTCATTTGAGATGTACCCTAAATCAACCTCTACACAACAGTTATTAATGCTGTCTGTGCAACGTGAAGGGGCTATCTATACTGAACACTATACTATAATATAACATGCAACAATTTCAACGATTTTACTTGAGTTATGGTTCATATAAGGAAATCAGTCAATTTAAATAGATTCATTAGGATTTCACATGACTAGGCAGGGGCGCAGCTATTGGTGGGCATGGGAGGGCATAGGCCCACCCAGTGGGGAGTCAGGCCCAGCCAATCAGAATGAGTTTTTTTCCCCACAAAAGGGGCTTTATTACAGACAGAAATGCTCCTCAGTTTCATCAGCTGTCCAGGTGGCTGGTCTCAGACGATCCCGCAGGTGAAGAAACCGGATGTGGAGGTCCTGGGCTGGCGTTGTTACACGTGGTCTGTGGTTGTGAGGCCGGTTGGACGTACTGGCAAATTCTCTAAAACGACGTTGGAGGCGGCTTATGGTAGAGAAATTAATATTAAATTATTGCACCTTGTGTAGTATTGTGTGACAAAACTGCACATTTTAGAGTGGCCTTTTATTGTCCCCAGCACAAGGTGCACATGTGTAATGATCAAGCTGTTTAATCAGCTTCTTGATGTGCCACACCTGTCAGGTGGATGGATTATCTTGGCAAAGGAGAAATGCTCACTAACAGCAATGTAAAAATTAGAGAGAAATAACCTTTTTTTATTTCAGCTCATGGAACATGGTACATTTTTGTTCGGTGTAGTTAGTCAGTAGAGTAAATTAAAAGTTAAACCAGTCTTTTTCTCAAGGCAGATCAAGGAGCCAATACGTTCAACATTTGTTCAAAGCTACAGTGCAGCGTTCCAAGGTGGAAAATGGTAGCTTCTCTCTCGTAATGTGCTACTAGCTTTCTGTCCCATCCAAGACACTGTAATGACCCTCAGACAGCCTTCAGTTAGGCAGCAGCGCCGACATCTAAATCACAGCACTTTAAAGGGCTGGGGGGTTGGGGGTTGGGGGGGGGGGGGGGGGGTGATCTCGCTGAGTTTGTAAGGTCTTTTGTAATATCCAAGGGTACAACACTGTTCCACCTACCTTACCAGACATTGCATTTCAACTGTCTTGTTCAATTTGTGATGAAGAGGAGCCCCGAATCAATTTAGCTCTGTAGGATCGCTCCCACAGGGGGGTGGCTAGCTGGGATGAATTAATGATATTCAAATGAAAGTTAGCGCCCACGTAGCTACAGGGACTTTTGTAATTATTTTTGTTGGGGGGGGGGGGGGGGGGTCATACATTAGTTATTCCCTCTGTTATAGAAACAGATGACAAGGATTGCCTTTAACTCATCTTTACCCCTCTGAGGTAAAGTGAATGCCTTTTAAGTGAGGCAGAGTGGGTGTGGTGCTTGGATGCATCCCAAATGGCACCCTATTCCCTGTATAGCCCTATGGGCCCTGGTCAAAAGTAGTGCACTACAAAAGGAATAGGGTGCATTTATAGTATGGGATGCATTTATAGTGTGATACAACAGACCCCCTACTCTGACCCCTCGTTAGAATCACAACACGTTCACAACAGACCCCCTACTCTGACCCCTCGTTAGAATCACAACACGCTCATCTTCAGAGTCTTCCCACTGGGTAGACGACACAACAGACCCCCTACTCTGACCCCTCGTTAGAATCACAACACGTTCATCTTCAGAGCCTTTCCCACTGGGTACACGACACAACAGACCCCCTACTCTGACCCCTCGTTAGAATCACAACACGTTCACAACAGACCCCCTACTCTGACCCCTCGTTAGAATCACAACACGCTCATCTTCAGAGTCTTCCCACTGGGTAGACGACACAACAGACCCCCTAATCTGACCCCTCGTTAGAATCACAACACATTCATCTTCAGAGCCTTCCCACTGGGTAGACGTTGGTTGAATCAACATTGTTTTCACGTCATTTCAATGAAATTAACCAATGTGGAAAAGACGTCTGTGCCCAGTGGGGTTTGCTAATTGGCTACGGTGTCAAATCTGAATGTCATTTTCCTTTCAGCACATCTTGTTAAATAATCCACACCTCCAGTTTATCACCCACACCAGTATAGTAGCACCAGTACAGTATAGTAGCACCAGTACAGCAGCACCAGTACAGTACAGTAGCACCAGTACAGTATAGTAGCACCAGTACAGTAGTACCAGTACAGTACAGTAGCACCAGTACAGTATTGTAGCACCAGTACAGTATAGTAGCACCAGTACAGCAGCACCAGTACAGTACAGTAGCACCAGTACAGTATTGTAGCACCAGTACAGTAGTACCAGTACAGTAGAACCAGTACAGTACAGTAGCACCAGTACAGTAGCAACAGTACAGTAGCACCAATACAGTATAGTAGCACCAGTACAGTAGCACCAGCACAGTACAGTAAGTAGCACCAGTACAGTACATCAGCACCAGTACAGTATAGTAGCACCAGTACAGTAGCACCAGTACAGTAGCACCAGCACAGTAAGTAGCCCCAGTACAGTACAGTAGCCCCAGTACAGTAGCCCCAGTACAGTATAGTAGCACCAGTACAGTAGCACCAGTACAGTAGAACCAGTACAGTAGAACCAGTACAGTACAGTAGCACCAGTACAGTAGCACCAATACAGTATAGTAGCACCAGTACAGTAGCACCAGCACAGTACAGTAGCACCAGTACAGTAGCACCAGTACAGTATAGTAGCACCAGTATAGTAGCACCAGTACAGCAGCACCAGTACAGTACAGTAGCACCAGTACAGTACAGTAGTACCAGTACAGTACATTAGCACCAGTACAGTATTGTAGCACCAGTACAGTAGTACCAGTACAGTAGAACCAGTACAGTACAGTAGCACCAGTACAGTAGCAACAGTACAGTAGCACCAATACAGTATAGTAGCACCAGTACAGTAGCACCAGCACAGTACAGTAAGTAGCACCAGTACAGTACATCAGCACCAGTACAGTATAGTAGCACCAGTACAGTAGCACCAGTACAGTAGCACCAGCACAGTAAGTAGCCCCAGTACAGTAGCCCCAGTACAGTATAGTAGCACCAGTACAGTAGCACCAGTACAGTAGAACCAGTACAGTATAGTAGCACCAGTACAGTAGCACCAGTACAGTATAGTAGCACCAGTACAGTAGCACCAGTACAGTATAGTAGCACCAGTACAGTAGCACCAGTACAGTATAGTAGCACCAGTACAGTAGCACCAGTACAGTATAGTAGCACCAGTACAGTAGCACCAGTACAGCAGCACCAGTACAGTACAGTAGCACCAGTACAGTACAGTAGCACCAGTACAGTAGCACCAGTACAGTATAGTAGCACCAGTACAGTAGCACCAGTACAGTAGAACCAGTACAGTAGAACCAGTACAGTACAGTAGCACCAGTACAGTAGCAACAGTACAGTAGCACCAATACAGTATAGTAGCACCAGTACAGTAGCACCAGCACAGTACAGTAAGTAGCACCAGTACAGTACATCAGCACCAGTACAGTATAGTAGCACCAGTACAGTAGCACCAGTACAGTAGCACCAGTACAGTATAGTAGCACCAGTATAGTAGCACCAGTACAGTAGCACCAGTACAGTATAGTAGCACCAGTATAGTAGCACCAGTACAGCAGCACCAGTACAGTACAGTAGCACCAGTACAGTAGCACCAGTACAGTACAGTAGCACCAGTACAGTATAGTAGCACCAGTACAGTAGCACCAGTACAGTAGTACCAGTACAGTACAGTAGCACCAGTACAGTAGCAACAGTACAGTAGCACCAATACAGTATAGTAGCACCAGTATAGTAGCACCAGTACAGCAGCACCAGTACAGTACAGTAGCACCAGTACAGTAGCACCAGTACAGTACAGTAGCACCAGTACAGTATAGTAGCACCAGTACAGTAGCACCAGTACAGTAGAACCAGTACAGTAGACCCAGTACAGTACAGTAGCACCAGTACAGTAGCACCAGTACAGTAGCACCAATACAGTATAGTAGCACCAGTACAGTAGCACCAGCACAGTACAGTAAGTAGCACCAGTACAGTACATCAGCACCAGTACAGTATAGTAGCACCAGTACAGTATAGTAGCACCAGTACAGTAGCACCAGTACAGTAGCACCAGTACAGTATAGTAGCACCAGTATAGTAGCACCAGTACAGCAGCACCAGTACAGTACAGTAGCACCAGTACAGTAGCACCAGTACAGTACAGTAAGTAGCACCAGTACAGTACATCAGCACCAGTACAGTATAGTAGCACCAGTACAGTAGCACCAGTACAGTAGCACCAGCACAGTAAGTAGCCCCAGTACAGTACAGTAGCCCCAGTACAGTAGCACCAGTACAGTATAGTTGCACCAGTACAGTAGCACCAGTACAGTATAGTAGCACCAGTACAGTAGAACCAGTTACAGTATAGTAGCACCAGTACAGTAGCACCAGTACAGTATAGTAGCACAGTACAGTAGCCCCAGTACAGTAGCACCAGTACAGTAGCACCAGTACAGTATAGTAGCACCAGTACAGTAGCCCCAGTACAGTAGCACCAGTACAGTAGCACCAGTAACAGTATAGTAGCACCAGTACAGTTAGCACCAGTACAGTAGCACCAGTACAGTATAGTAGCACCAGTATAGTAGCACCAGTACAGTAGCACCAGTACAGTATAGTAGCACCAGTATAGTAGCACCAGTACAGTAGCACAGTACAGCAGCACCAGTACAGTACAGTAGCACCAGTACAGTAGCACCAGTACAGTACAGTAGCACCAGTACCAGTAGCACCAGTACGTATAGTAGCACCAGTACAGTTAGCACCAGTACAGTAGTCCAGTACAGTAGAACCAGTACAGTACAGTAGCACCAGTACAGTAGCAACAGTACAGTAGCACCAATACAGTATAGTAGCACCAGTATAGTAGCACCAGTACAGCAGCACCAGTACAGTACAGTAGCACCAGTACAGTACAGTAGCACCAGTACAGTATAGTACAGTAACACCAGTACAGTATAGTAGCATCAGTACAGTAGCACCAGTACAGTAGCACCAGTACAGTATAGTAGCACCAGTATAGTAGCACCAGTACAGTACAGTAGCACCAGTACAGTATAGTAGCACCAGTATAGTAGCACCAGTACAGTAGCACCAGTACAGCAGCACCAGTACAGTACAGTAGCACCAGTACAGTACAGTAGCACCAGTAAAGTATAGTAGCAACAGTACAGTACAGTTAGCACCAGTACAGTATAGTAGCACCAGTACAGTAAGTAGCACCAGTACAGTAGCACCAGATGTCACTCAACATATTCCTTCTGTCCATCGCTCAGTTGATTTCCTATAGCTAACTGATAATGATGTTGTATCGATAATGACATTGTAACGATAATGATAATGACACTGTAATGATAGTGACGCTGAAATGATAATGATAATCGGCTGCAGAGGTGCAGAGCCAGAGATCTACCTCTACAGATCTGGGTGCGTAGGTGATTACAGTAGGTGACACTGAGGATGTTAGCAATGATAATAGATGTAATGATGTGTAATGATAATGAGGCTGTAATGATACAGAAATGATAATGATGTTGTATTGTCTCATACACCAGATAGGTCCAGTGTCTTCTTTTACAAGGTCAGCCATAGTAGTACGGCGCCCCTGGAGCCAATTAGGAGCTGGGGTGTCGAACCAGACAACTTTCTGTACTGGCGCAATGCTCTAAAACACAGGCTACCTGCCACCCTTTATACCTCTGTTTCCCCTCCTTGCTTGTGATGCTTTACTCACAGCCCCTCTCTATGTACTGTAGCCTCTCTTGTACTGTAGCTCTCTCCTGTACTGTAGCTCTCTCTCCTGTA